>NC_027749.1:17141500-17142064 GCF_000695525.1 Brassica oleracea var. oleracea | reverse complement strand
ATGGTTGAGCTGGTGGGTTTCTCTTCTGGCGGAGCAGCTCTTTCTTGGTGGCGGGAAGTCTGAGTGCTAAAGGACCAATTGAAGGCTGAGGCTGGGGAGTAAGGAAGTCAAAGTCTGATGATGAACATCCCGCTATAGCTCCTCTAGTCAGTATATCAGCTACCTTCTTCATGAACTGAGCTGAAGCTTCTGCTTGCCTCTTCACGGTCTTACCCAACGCCTTACACTTGTCTTTGAGCTTGAAGATTGTTCTGTCCTGAGCCTTGTTCCATCGTTGGAGGTTGCGGATATGCTCATGAGCTTGGCGAAGGGGTCCATGGGGAAGAGCCCCCGGATGCTGCTCAAAGTGGTAACGAGGAGGACCATAGAGGAGCTCGGAGTTTAGACCGGAAGCGTCTTCTTGGAACACACCACATTTATCTGCTGTCTTCTTCCTCTTGGGAGATCACATGGGGCCTAGAAGGCCATGGGGTCCAAGGAAGTGCTCGCTCCCAATATCAAAGCTAATAGCTCCAGGCCTAGTCAAGCTTGTTAGGGCGGTGTTTGGGAGAAGCACTTCAACCT
>NC_027749.1:17139414-17141170 GCF_000695525.1 Brassica oleracea var. oleracea | reverse complement strand
AGACAATTAACCAGTGGAGATAGCGCACTGAAGGGTGGCGAATGGAAGCATTCTTGTCACGGATTGGCTTGCGAGTCTTCCCCGCCAACACTTTTCAAACCATTCTAGAAATGCTCTCTTCCCTAGGGGCATCATATAGGATAAGGATGGATGATTCCTCCAAATCCTTAAGACCAAGCGCTTGTCCAATCTCCTTGAAGGTCATGTTGTAACCCTTCCCATAGACCTTGACCTTGATCTTTCCCCATCCTTGCCTCACATGTTTGGTGGTGTGAAAAGTAGCCACCAATGATGCCAAGAACTGACAAGACTCATCTTCATAGGTAGGATATACCATAGTGAAGAAGCTTTGCATGTTCATGTGCTCCAACATTTGCTTGATGTCGTCACCTATCTCCAACTCTTCCATGAATTTGATATCTGAAAATCGAGTTGGAGGCCACAACACACCATTCTTCAAATGCCCATATAGCTCATCTTCAGTTGGTGTCTTGGTTCTATCCCTCTCAGTGTTGACCTTCTTCCCATTAGACACTTTGGCTTTCTTGTGCGGAGCTTGGTCTTTTTCAGTGATGTCTTCATTCTCCTCCTCTTGGGGAAGAGCTACCCCCTTGCCTTTCGGTTCCTTTGACCTCTAGGGAGGGGCTGACCTTCTACCACCAGCATCCACACTCTCGACAGTGGCAACTTGATTGCCTTCTCTCTTCTTCGCTGCCAAGACTTGCTGCCTAGAAGTTCCTCCCGTTGTAGAGACGGAGGTTAGAGGTTTCCCATGTCTAGCAGTCTCTTGCCTTGCAAGCTCTTGTTTCTCAGCTTCCATCTCTTGTTGGTCCTGTCTCCCCATTTGTACCTGAAAATTTCAAACCTTGGAAAAAGATAAGCAAATGAAAAAAAAGATAAGCAAATGGAAGAAGGCAACTTGATCACTTAGCTAAAGCTAATTATCACAACGCACACAAGTTATTTATAGAAAGCTACAAGAGATGATCATAAGCAAAGAATAAGGCTTTTAAGCAAATTTAAACATCAAATGAGTTCTTCAAGTGGATAGTTATCTAGTTAAGTTCTCAAACACTCTAAATAACTAAACCTAGCCAAAATCACATAGGATTACACCAATTCCGAAAAATCTCCAATTCTCATGAACCCTAATTTTCAAAGTTCAATTTCAACTCAATTTCACCATATAATTACCAACCCAACTTGATATATAAGCTTTCCCTAGTCTATTTCACAAGAATCTAGTAAGAAAAAGATCAAATTTCGAGTTCAAATTTCTAGGGTTCATGAGACCTACGAAATTGAACTTATTGATACAATACCTTGCTTTGGATGAAAGGAAATGAAGAGGTGAAACAAGAAAATAGACTACAGGGGCGAAAGCTTGGATTTAGGAAGAAGAATGGGTTGATTTGGTGAAGAATTGAGTGAGTTATGAGATGATTTGGCTAGGGAGGTTTTGATGTTTTGTGAAAGAGGAATGAGGGAAACGGGAGAGAGACGCAAACGGGAGAGAGACGCGGGGTAGGTGTTTTTAGGGTGTAACCGGGTCAGGTCGTACGGGTTGGGACATTTTGGAGCGGGTTGGGGCGTCGACGCAGGTTGAAGGAAACAGATCGACCCCGCGTCAGATCTTCGAGAAAGATCAAATCCGTGCGAGCGGGTGAGGGATCCCGCGTCGTTCCACCCCGCGCTGATCTATCGAGGATGCTACCCGCGTGGGACTTCCAACTCTTTTTTTTTTTTTTTTTTTTTT
>NC_027749.1:17138817-17139284 GCF_000695525.1 Brassica oleracea var. oleracea | reverse complement strand
TTTCCCATGTAGAGCTTAACTCTTTGTCCATTGACTGTTAAGTCTCCACCATTCCTGTCCCATAGCACAAATGCCCCATATGGCCTAACTTCCTTGATCTTGACTTGAGCTTCCCGGGAAACAACTTCAGTCTAGAGTTGTAGAGAAGCACTTGATCTCCAGCACTGAACTCTCTCTTCAAGATCTTCTTGTCATGAAAAGCTTTGGTTTTCTCCTTGTAAATCTTTGAGTTCTCAAAAGCATCCAGTCTAATCTCATCAAGCTCATTGAGTTGGAGAAGTTTCTTCTCCTTGGCACTCTTGATGTCAAAGTTCAGCAACTTAACAACCCATAATGCCTTGTATTCAAGCTCAACTGGTAAATGACAAGCCTTTCCATACACAAGGTTGAAAGGTGTGGTTCCCAAAGGGGTCTTGTAAGCTGTCCTATAAGCCCAAAGTGCATCATCTAGCTTGATAGACCAGTCT
>NC_027749.1:17133946-17137415 GCF_000695525.1 Brassica oleracea var. oleracea | reverse complement strand
CTATCTGAAATAGGATATATTACTCCTGCATCTAAGAGTTTTAGAATCTCTTTCTTAACAACATCTTTCAAGTTGGGATTCAACCTTCTTTGATGTTCTATAGAAGTCATAGATTCATCCTCTAGATGTATCCTATGCATGCATAAAGAAGGTGATATCCCTTTAATATCATCTAGTGAGTAGCCTATTGCCTTTCTATACTTTTTAAGTTCATTCAAAAGTTTAGACAATTCATCTTCACTAAGCTCACTACTCACTATGACAGGGTAAGTTTCATTAGGGCAAAGGAAAAAATACCTTACACCATGGGGAAGAGGTTTAAGCTCCACTTTTGGTGCCTTGAGTTCACTCCAATCATCCTCTTGGAGGTTCTCTTGTTGAGTAGCTGAGGAAGCATGGTGAATCTCATATGAAAGCTCCTCATTCTGTTCTTCACCACTAATCTCCTTGTGAGAGTCCAGCATCTTCACATAGGCATCACTTTCCTTGTTCTCAATCACTTTAACTTCTCTCTCAATTGTTAAGGCATGCTGTAGAGAGTCTTCAAGGGCCAACTCCTCTAGAAGATCATCAGCTAGAGCATCCATTTCATCAATGTAGAAAACTTGGTTCTGGATGGTTGGCCTCTTCATCACTTCATTGATGTCAAAGTGGAGGATGTTTCCTTGTCCAAGATGTAGATCAATCTTTCCTTGTCTAACATTCACAATAGCTCCTGCTGTGGCTAAGAATGGTCTTCCAAGGATCAAAGGGTCTTGGGCTTCCTCCCCCATCTCCAACACAACAAAATCAGTAGGGATCTCAAAGTTACCAACCATCAAGGGAAGGTCTTCTAAAATACCAACAGGAATCTTCAATGATCTATCAGCCAACACCAAAGAGAGTTTACACTTCTTGTATTGAGTAAATCCAAGCTTCTTTGCAATAAACAAAGGCATCAAGCTAACACTAGCTCCAAGATCGCACAGACACCGTTCAAACACCATGGGTCCTAGAGCACAAGGTAAGGTGAAACATCCTGGATCCACTAGCTTCCTTGGAACATCTAACCTCTTGATAATGGCACTGCACTCGTGGGTAAGGATCATCATGCCCTGCATCTCTTTCTTCTTTGCAACTACATCATCTTTCAAGAATTTGCTGTACTGAGGGACCAACATAAAAGCATGAATGATGGGCATTGTGACCTGAACTTCACTCATTTATTTCTCAAAGAGTGCCTTGTACTTCTCCAATAGCTGTCTTTTGAATCTCCAAGGGAATGGTAGCTTTGGCTCATAGGAAGGAGGAACAAAAGAGGATTCCTTTGTTGGAGTAGCAGTTTCACCATGTTTCACTGTCCTCTTCTCTTCTCCAACCTTTCCTTTACCCTTGGCTTCAACAATCTTTTCTAGAATTTCTTCATCAACCTTCTCATTTACAATCACCACTTCATCATCAATATTGATAGCCACCTCCCCACCTTGCTTTTCACCATCTTTGGTGAGAATTCTTGGAGGTAACTCTTTACCACTCCGTAGGGTGATTACTTTCATTGTTTCCTTGGGATTTTGCTATGGCTTTCCAGGTAATGCCCCTTGTTGGCGACTTGGCTGAGAATTCATTGAAGTAAACTGGTTCTCCAAATGTCGGATCTTGTTGTTGAGCTCATTGTAGCTTCCATCAATCTTGGAGTGAATGTTCTTGAACTCATAACCCATTGTCTTCTCATTCTTTACCTGAAAATCCAAAAGTTTCTTGAACATTGTATCCACACTTGTATCTGAAGCTGGAGCTTGGGAAGAACTTCCTTGAGCCTGAGTAGACTGATTGTTGTTATTGTTGAAACCAGGAGGGGTGTTTTGTCTAGGTTGATAGCTCCCTTGCTGAGTGTTTTGCTTCTGCTGGTATCTTCCCTGCTGGTTGTTAGAGTAGGACCTTTGCTGGTAGTTGTTGTACTGAAAGTTAGGCTCCTTCCTGTACCAAGAACCATTGTTGTTGATGAAGCACAACTCTTCTTGGCCTTCCAAACCAACAACCTCATTGATCTTGGGAGGAACCTCTTGAATAGGACCACCCACAAAGTTAATCTGCTCTTTCTTAGCTTGGTTGGAAAGAAGCAAGTCCATCTTCTCTTGCAAGGGAGAAGAAGAAAGAAAAGCAATAACACAATTAAACAAAAATTGACTTAGTCTCAAGCAAATGACTAAATCTCAATGTCACAATCAACTTAGAATTTGGCAACGGTGTCAATTTGATGGTAGGAGTTTCACGACTCCTAATCAAATGTTGTAGAATAAAGGATGTCAAACCAGTTCTAAGTGATTCTAAAGCAAAGGAAATGCAAGACCATGCTTAATCTAAGTGCTATCAATTGGTGAGATGATTTTTTGAACTAAAATACTACTAAAATGCAATAAAGGACAAAGCTTTCTTTCTTATGAGATAAGAGAACTCATGGGCTAAAGGAATTGACCTTGGGTGATCAAGTTTCAATCTAAAGGTGTTAACTTTCAACCAATCTATCTACCTTAGGCCTAGATATAGAGTTTGTTTATGATGGTGTCTAGGCCTAAGGTAGATAGATTGGTTGAAAGTTAACACCTTTAGATTGAAACTTGATCACCCAAGGTCAAAAAATAATGTTAAAAACTTAGGAGAGTTGGTTCAGGCATTTCATCAAACACCTTTCAGGTGTGAAATGCCTAGAGCTCAACTTTAGAGAGGCCAACTCTAAAGTTGCATTAAAAACACTCTACTAGCAAGGAACAAGATGTATCTATGCTAAAACACCTTAGTTCTAGCTTAATCACCCTTAGTCTCCCTCACCCAAGAATCCAAAGATGACTACTTCTACTCTTCATGATGAGCCCAAGAATCAATGATGATTTGGTGCTAATCATGATTAGTGATCAATATAATCAAGCAATCACAAGAGAAAAATGATCAAGATAAGATCTTTCACCTAAGATTTCTTTGTTATTAGATAGAAAACAAGATAAGATCTAACTTTAGGATTACAAGAGTATTTATATGTCTTTGGAAAACCTAATGGTTTCCATTAAAAAGTCTCAAAAGCCCTTAAAAACATTAAAATTCGACTAAGGTAAAGTCTCGACGCGGGTCAAGACGATCAGCACCAACCCGCGTCTCCTTCCCGCGTCGGACCTTCGACGACACTCCCACTACAAGAAAACAGGGGGATTCTGATGGCCGAAATTGTCGAAAATTCGTCGGAATAGACCGATTCCGACGAATTTCCGACGAACCTGTCCGTCGGTATCGTTTTGTCGGAAAAAAAAATTCGTCGGAATTTCGTCAGAACTTCCGACGACTTTCTGACGAATACCGAGAAACGTCATTCTGACGAACTTCCGACGATATTACGATGCGGACACACGAGACCAGAGTTCATCGGAAAAACTATGTACCGACGGAGAACGTTCCTCGGACAATTCCGACGTAGTGGATTCCTCGGTGTATTCCGACG
>NC_027749.1:17124624-17125246 GCF_000695525.1 Brassica oleracea var. oleracea | reverse complement strand
AACGGTCATATATATTTGTCGGCAACGGTCACATGGTTCGTCGAAAATTCGTCAGAAAATACCGACGGAATTCCGACGACTTCACTGTTAATCGGAATGTCGTTGGAAATTCGTCGGAATATACCGACGAACTTCCGACGACTACAACGGTTACATTTTTTATCGGAATGTCGTCGAAAAGTCGTCGGAAAATTCCGACCGGAAATGGCCGACGGAATTCCGACGACTTCATTTTTTTGGATTTGGTCGGAAATTGGTCAGTAATCCGTCACAAATGTCCGACGACATTTATGTCCGTCGGAACCTCCGTCGGAATTTGGCGTGTTTTCTTGTAGTGTCCTTCTTCATGAGAGCGGGTAAGGGTTCCCGCGCTGCTTCACCTGCGTGACTCCTCGAACAAAGCTCTTCGGCAATGCGGGTAGGGGAAGATGGGATCACCCGCGTCGTCCTCCCCGCGTGAAGACCTCGATGATCCTTCTAGCTCGTGCGAGCGGGTAGTCGACCCCGCGTGCTCCTTCCCGCGTGGCTCCTTCGATTTGGTCTTTCCGTGACACGGGTAAAAGGACTCGGGGTGTTGCAACCCGCATGAGACTGGCGTTGATGTGTCTTTTGGCACGAGCGG
>NC_027749.1:17120871-17124601 GCF_000695525.1 Brassica oleracea var. oleracea | reverse complement strand
ATCACAATGCCTCTAAACACCTCTGATTACTCCATAGGACACTCCATTACCTGATTAAGACATATGAATGCAATATGGATCCTAAAGATGATAAACTCCTAATCTATATGATCATTATGTACAAAATGGAAGCTTAAAACAATGCAAATATGCAAGATATCAGCAGCTCACATTGTTATAGTACTCTTTCACTAGGCTCGATTCTATGCGCTCTCTACAAGTGGTTAGTGTAAGCTATAAGAAGCTTAAGGAAGATTGGAGAAGAAGATAACTTTTCTTATTAGACGTTTTTCTCCTTCCTTACAATGATGTCTAAGCTAAGATATATGAGTGAAGAGGGTCCTAGATAGAGCCCTTTAGGGCACAGCTCAGCATGTGACAGCACATCCCATCAAGGGTTCAAAACGGTTGGATAGGATCGCTTTCTTAGCTGGCAACACCTTACGAAGGCAGTGCTTTGGTGTCACATGAGTAGAATGTTTACTACTGTTGGAGGAAGGCGCAGTGGGCTTGATGGGCTGAGACTGATGGACCGTTGGAGTCTTCAGACTTAGACACCCCCTCAAACTTGTGGTGGGAGGTTCCACAACACCAAGTTTGTCTCGTAACCTGCAGAAAGGAGCTTAAGCAAGGGACTTTGTAAAGATGTCCGCGAGTTACTGAGCTGGTTCACGACCAAAGCACCCAAAGCTACCCTCTCACAAACATAATGAAAGTCGGTATCGAAATGTTTTGAGCGAGTATGCAACGCAGGGTTAGCAGTCAAGTAGACAGCTGATAAGTTGCCACAGAACAGCTGAGGCGTATCAGGTAGAGAGATACCCATTTCTCCAAGCAACGATGCTAACCACTTTAATTCAGTCACCGTTATTGACAATGTGCGGTATTCAGCTTCAGTTGATGACCGTGACACCGTAGGATGTCGCTTTGCAGACCAGAAAATGATGTTGGAGCCAAGAAACGTACACAGACCGCCAGTGGAACGTCGTGTATCATGACACCCTGCCCAGTCGCTATCACTGAATCCGTAGAGAAGGAAACCAGTCTTTGGATTAATCGTTAGACCTAGATGAGACGTGCCTTTGAGGTAACGAAGAATGCGTCTCAGGTTAGTGAAATCTGCGACTGTCGGAGCGTGCATCTTCTGACATACGTAGTTGACAGCGAATTGGATGTCAGGTCTAGTCAAAGTGAGATACTGGAGCTTGCCTGCGAGGCTCCCGAAATACGTCGGTTGATCAAACAACTTGTCTTGACCAACAACTCTGTCTAGTTGCAGAGGCAGAGGAGTTAAGGTTTCATCACAACCCGCCATGCCTGCAATCTCTATAAGATCTTTTGTATACTTCTCATGACATAAGAACAAGCCTTCATCATAGGTTTTGACTTGTATTCCAAGGAAGTAGTGGACTGGTCCCATGTCTTTCATACGGAACGTCCCATTGAGAGTAACCATTAATCTCTGGATCAGTTGCTCGTTGTTACCCATAAGAAGCATGTGTCCACATATAACAAAAGGTAGATCACATTAGAGCCACGAAGATACACAAATAAGGATGGATCACCATGAGTGCATTTGAAGCCAAACTCTATCAAGAACGTGCTAAAATTATCGAACCAAGCCCGAGGAGATTGACGAAGACCATAAATGGCTTTTCGGAGTTTACACACATGATTAAGTTTCTTTGGATCAGTGAACCCCGGAGGTTGTTTCATATAAACTGTCTCTTTGAGATCACCATGAAGGAAGGCGCTTTCAACGTCAAGTTGCTTGATGTTCCAACCCTTAACTGTACCGATGTGAAGAACGGATCTGATCGTTGCCGTACGTACCACGGGACTGTATGTTTCAACGAAGTCAATACCTTCTTCTTGCTGATTTCCTCGTGCCACTAAACGAGCTTTACGGTTCTTCAAAGTTCCATCAGCGTTGAGCTTAGACTTGTAGATCCAGCCGCAACGTATAGGCTCTATTGTTGGATCAGGAGGTACCAAGTCCCATGTGTTTGTTATCTCCATATTCCCTTTTTCTTTTCCCATTGCAGCAGTCCAATTCGGATCTTGTAGAGCAGCGGCAACAGATTTTGGTTCAGGAAAGGCAGATTTGACACTCAGAAGGACGTATCGCGGATTTGGTTTGCGAATTCCGTCTTTCCCTCGTGTAATCATAGGATGAACTGGAGGTGCTTCTTGGACAGGAGCTGCAGCAGGAGATAGAGGAGGAAAATCCTCATCGGAGAATAAGGAAGCAGTAGACTGTGGTGACGGCGCAGGTACCGGAGAGGGAGATAGCGGTATCTGAGGGTGTTGTTGTTGTCTCGGAGGAGCAATATACTCTTTAGGGACCACAGACTCTGCTTCAGTTACTTGATTGGTAAGAAACTCTGATTTCCAAGCTTTCAAGAGAGGGGTTTCTTCATTGTGAAGAAACGACTGATACTCTTCTAGATATGGGAGCTTTGCTTCATTGAACAAGACATGTCTGCTTATATATACGCGAGCACTTGGAGGATGTAAGCATCTATAACCTTTGTGTTTCTCACTGTATCCTAGAAACACACAGTGCAAGCTTTTTGGATCAAATTTGTTCTTTGCGTATGGCTTAAGAAACGGGTAGCAACTGGTTCCAAACACTCGGAGAGAAGAATACACTGGTTTCTGTTTGACGAGAGCTTCATACGGACTGATGTTACCAGGGAGAACAGAAGATGGTAGCGGATTGCTTAGATAAGTCGCTGTGAGGAAGGCATCTACCCAGAGTTGTTGAGCTACTTTGCTGTGAAACATCAAGGATAAGCCGAGCTCAGTCACATGTCGATGCTTCCTCTCTGCTAAACCGTTTGTGGAAAGCCTGAAGGTGCGCTCTCGGATCGGTCGTACCATCATACTTCGGTACTTTGATTTTTCCTGGATCGGATACCCTCGTATCTGAGATGCGAGTGGTGAAAGGGGTCTTCCGAGCCCCCTCCAGCAGCCTGTCGATCTCGGGGGCTGCGCTGGCAGCGTGATGGATTTGGGATTTTACGGCTCTTACTTCTGCCGCAGTCTTGGTGATATAGTCGCGAAGAACGCGTATATCCGATGTCTCGCCATCATATTTCCGTGCTTGTCGGCGTTTACAACGAGTGAGCTCGGTTTGCTTTTCAGCCAGCTCTTCTTGTTCGTTCCAATAGAGGATTTCCTCCTCTTCTGTCATTGGTTTGTCGAACGGAGAGCTTTCCCGAGTGTATCAGCTTCTGGTCCTCCTTGGATGTATGTCGACGTCCTCATCAGTATTGTTGGAGATATCGCTAGGATTCAGGTCGACTTGCTCGACTCCGTTGTCCTCTGAAGCCTTCGCGGGAGGCGGAGGGCTTTCAGAGCTTCCCTTTTCGATGGGAGATTTCTCGCTAGGGCTTTGACCCGAAGGTTGTTCATGCGCGGCTCCAGGCCTGTTGAGTGGGGTTGCAAAGTCGAGTCTTTTCCTGCGGACTTTAGTGGTTCCGCGGGGGCGGATTGCTCGAGTCCTTGCCGTTAAAGTTTCAACTTGTTTGGTCAAGGTGCTCACGAGCTTATCCTGTTCTTTCGACCTTTTTTCGTAGGTGGCGAACATCTTTTTAAACTCCTCGAGCGCCATGGCGTTGGCTGGTGCGTTGGCCGCGGATACGTCCGCAGCGGGAGTGTGGAGATCAGTGCCACTGCCCCCGTTAAGAGGAGTCTGCACGTTATCCGTGTCGTCAGTTGACATGTC
>NC_027749.1:17113444-17120607 GCF_000695525.1 Brassica oleracea var. oleracea | reverse complement strand
TCTGTGTAAAAGTCCTCCTCCATGCCTCTCGCCTAAGACTCCTTATATACTGGCTCCAAGGTCGGTTTACGCTTTTCCCCTTCTGCCCTTAAGCCGCCATAGCATAAAAATGGAGATATTCCATTTTTTCCGATCTTCGTAATTATCTTCAAAATTTCGTATTTATCCGCGGAAACTTGACATTTATCTTTCCTCGCGAACCAAGCGTAAACCGTCATGCGGCTTACAGACTGTTGGTTAAGAAATCGTAAGTTGGGACTCGAGTCATGCCTTAGGTCCCTTTGGGACACCTTCTGACTCAAAGCGTTTATTACGGCTTCTTTCGATAAAGAACGAACTTTCCGCGGTTTTTACGGTAAAGTTTGTTCGATAACTTAGAATGGCGGGGAACGTGAAATGGGTTCACTACGGTCTTCGGGAGATAGCATCGAAGGGTAGACGAGAATGCATGGACTAATGTCGTATCGACGTTTCGGAAGAGCTCGGTCGCTACGTAGCGGACGAACGCTCAGTCGCTACGTAGCGACCGAGCTTCTGTACGTGTTCGGTCGCTACGTAGCAATCCTTTTCGAGCTCTTGTCCGATGACTCGCGTTTCCTCCGCAAAGATTTTCGTAAAGAAGAATCTATTTTGAAGAAGTGTTTGTCGAAGGAGGTTTTTCGTTTTCTTCTTCGGGGATTTGGATGTTAACTTCGTCGTAACCGTTTTCGACCCCAACACCGTTTTGCTGAGGGGTGTGAGGGCATGACATTTTATGTTTTATACCACAATCAACCAAGTATTGAGTGAGCTGGTTGCTTGTAAACTCACCGCCACCATCGCTTTGAAAGATTTTTATTTGAGAATCTAACTGATGTTCAACCAACTTCTCAAAACTCAAGAAAACAGAAAAAAAATCTGATTTCAATCTCAAAGGGTACAACCAAGTATATCTTGAGAAGTGATCAACAAATACATCATAGAACCTAAACCCCTGAGTCGAAACAACTGGAGAGGGCCCCCAGAGGTCACAATGAACTCTTTTTAAAGGTTTGGTAGCTACAAAATCCGAAGTTGAGAAGGGAAGACGACTAAACTTGCCAAGCTGACACGCCTCACAGAACTTTGAGCTTGACTTATTGAGATCTATGGCTTTATTTTGAGCGAGATGCTGGAGAACTTCTTAATGAGGATGGCCTAGCCTCATGTGCCAAACATCACCAGGTGCGGCCTGCTGTCTGTGAGAATAGAAAGCCATGAACTGCTGGTTCTCCAAAACGTAAAGATCCTTCTGTCGACTACCCTTGGTGAGAAGCTGCTTTGTCTGTTTGTCCTTCACAATAACACTATCAGAGTCGAACTCAATGGAACAAGGATAGTCAGCAGTAAGTTTGGAAACAGATAGTAAGGACTTAGTGATCGAGGGACACACAAGAACATCATTCAAAAGAAGCTTACCTTGTAGACTAGGCAGCACTGCAGTACCAACATGTGTGATAGGGAGATAGTCACCGTTACCCACCAAGACAGAGTCCTCTCCTCTGTATGCTTGAGTGGACTGAAGCTGAGCAGAGTTGTTCGTGATGTGAGCCGTTGCTCCCGAATCAGCATACCACTCGTGACTTTGAGGAGGATCATGAGCGCGTGTAGCAGTCAACGCATTGTGAGGTTCCTCAGTTTGGTAAGAGTGATCGAAGCGTTTGTAACAACGGTACGCAGGGTGACCAAACTTGTTACAGATTTGACAAGTCGGTCGAGAATCATTCGAGGAGGAGCCACGGCCAGTTCCTTGACTTATTTGTTGGTGAAAGCCTCGACCTTGAGTGGAGTAACCCCCACGACCACGAGAGCCTCCTCTGTTCTGGCCACGACCATGGTACGAGTAACCTCCTCGAGAGGAATAGAACGCTTGATGAACAGAAGCTTCAGCGGGAGGATCATACATCTGAAGCCTGTCGTTGAAGCCGATGAGCTTAAACACCACGTCTTCAAAGTTAGGGTCAGGGAACATATCTATCGAGCTTTCGATGACAGTTGAGATAGAATCGTATTCAAGTCCAAGACCCCTCAAAACACCATATATCTTTTCTTTTTCTGACATGGGAGCTCCTATCGAGTCGAGTTGGTCACAAAGCCCCTTGATTTCGGAGAGATACTCACTGAGAGAACGTGTACCTTTCTTCGTGGACTGAATCCTACTCTGAAGCTCAAGCTTACGGAGAGGAGAGACCCGATTGTACTTCTGAGTAAGAAAGAGCCAAACTTCTTGAGAGGAGCGGAGACCATAGACAATCTTGATGGCGTCATCAGTGAGAGATCCAAGAAGCCAAGCCATGATACGCTGGTCCGTACGAACCCATTTCGCATATTCAGGGTTTGGTGTTTCTGCAACTTGATCCGCAGTTCGGATGGTGAGAGTGGTCGGAGGAGGAGGTGTGGAGCCGTTGACGTAGCCAAGAAGAGACTGACTACTGAGAAATTGTTTGAACTGAAACTTCCAAGAGAGGTAATTAGAGTCGTTGAGCTTGAGAGTGACGCATTGCGTGATAGTTAATGGAGCAGTAAACGGATCTCCATCCATGGTTCTGATACCATGTAAGCTATAAGAAGCTTAAGGAAGATTGGAGAAGAAGATAACTTTTCTTATTAGACGTTTTTCTCCTTCCTTACAATGATGTCTAAGCTAAGATATATATATGAGTGAAGAGGGTCCTAGACAGAGCCCTTTAGGGCACAGCTCAGCATGTGACAGCACATCCCATCAAGGGTTCAAGACGGTTGGATAGGATCGCTTCCTTAGCTGGCAACGCCGTACGAAGGCAGTGCTTTAGCGTCATATGAGTAGTATATTTACTACCGTTGGAGGAAGGCGCAGTGGGCTTGATGGGCTGAGACTGATGGACCGTTGGTGTCTTCAGACTTAGAGTTAGTGCATATGGCATCAATATCACTTATTCTTTTAAATTTGTTATTTATTTCAGTATATTTTTCAAATAATGTTTTACAAATTGCATAAATTTCTTAAAATGAATATTATCATTCACGAGTTAGTTTCATAATTGAATCTTGCCACAAACGCACGTGCCAGTCCACAGCCGACATGAGCTTGATTCACTCTTCTTGTCTTTGGTTTGACTACGTTTGATTTTGAATAAAATCAGTTATGGAACTGAGGATTTGATTTTATTTGAAGAATGTGAACAAAATTAACTCGGAAACACGGAACAAGAAAGAGTAACACATAACAAAACAGGTTAAATATAACAGTTAACGTGTGGTTGTAAGATTTGGTGCCAAAGTAACACTGTTTGATTTGAGAGATGATCATAACTTTTGTTGTAAACATGTCTTGTTTCATGAATCAAACCAGCTGGTGTCTCTTGTTCAAACAATTTTCTTGACTTTTGAATTCTCTAGTCTTTCATACTAACCATACGGTCCATACCACCAACAAAATACGACTACTTCGCCATAATTTGATTTTCTTAACCAAAAATCATTGGCCTTAAGAACCATTAGTTTCTTCAAACCAAAGACCTGAACATGTTACCAAAAAGAAATTCAGACTGCAGTCTACAACACGTTTAGCTATCTCTTTGGGCTCATAACTGTCAAGTTGTCAACACTTCACAGCAATCGATTGTGGTAGCCTGAATCTTTTGTGTATATATAATTCTAGGGTCGGCCCGCCCTGCGGGCGGGATATGCTTTACTTGTGATCTACATTATTATTTTTTGTAAGATTTTCTGGTTTATGTTTTTGGTTTGCGTTGCTCAAAAAAAAAAAATTTGTTTTGCATTTGCAAGAGATGTGTATGATAATGATTTTTGTTTTTAGAAAGTTTTAGGTGAGGAGAGATTATATGTGATAAGATATATTTTTCTTTTTTTCAATAGTTGTTTCTTTATTAAAGAGTTGTGGTATTGGTATGGTGTAACGGCTTCAAATGGTCTTCATGTTGTTTTTTTTTTACAAAAATTTGATTCCGTATTTGATGTGTTATTTATGGTTTGTAATATTTAGGTTCGGAATGATTGGGTTGTGGGTAAACTTTTGTGTGTATGTTTTAAGAGTATTTACTTGAAATCTTAGTCTTTCGACATGCTATTGGAGTGGAAGTGGTGATTATTTAAAGTTGCATTTCTTATTAAAAGTAAAATGTTATATTGAATGAGAAGAAGGTAGTAATATAAAGCTAATCAAAGTAAGAAAACATTAAAACTGGAAAGTATGAAAACTAAATAGTGACCAACACCAAGAACTTATCCATGTGTTTATAGTAATAAAAATCACTAAATCGATTTTCGAAATTATTGAGATGACACTTTCTTGGTGGCATTGTAAAGATCATATTAGTTTCATATCACATTTTCAATAAATAGACGTCACATAAAGGAACGTTTGATCTATCTCAGCATTTGTCAGCTCCAGACATGTCGGTTTGATGTTCATGGAAATCCATAAATTTCATGCATTCCTCATGTGCATAGAAAAATTATGGCATAGAGATAGTTACCTTTACCATAGTTGTTACAATTATTAATGAAGTTGTGTTCTATTTTTATTACGTCGGTATATATATTTTAATATGTTTGTTTTAGTATAAGTTATCTAATTTCATTTTTGTTATGTTTTGTTACCATTATGGTAATATCGACCAAAGAAAATTGTAGCCTTTTATGTTTTCAGTTTTTATCCGTAGAGTAAAGTGTGAACAATAATACAATGGCTTTAGCATCTGAGATTTACTGCTTTACAACTAAAAAGAATTTCTTTTGTCACGAAATAACTAAAAAGAGTTTCTAAGTGGAAAATCATCAACAACAAACACTACTTCTGTGCTTCTCTCTCTCTCATCACCTGTAACCCATTTAGCTTCTTATTCTTCTATGTCATCTCACGTACAAACCATCTGTTTAATCAAATTTTCAATACGACCATGAAAAAGTATTTTCTTTATCATGTGTGGTGTGATATAAGAAGAGTGTGTTTACCACTTTGCAGATGTTTTTTTCCTTTCAGTGTCTTTGAAGCTTCTTCGGCATAAGCTCGAGCAGCTTCTGCTGCATCTGCTTCCTTTGCAGCTTCTTCAGCCGCTGTCATGGCAGCTTCTACCTTTGAAACTGCCTGTTCTGCAGCTGCTTCTGCCTCATGTGCGTTCATAGTCTTCTGGCTAATTCTGTATTAATCTGGACATTTTTCTGAACACTCCTTTCATCTCTGTTTGTTTTAGGTGCATGTAAAGAAAGAACTCTATGTTTTCCAGACGATGTTACCAAATATATTCTCCTGTGGGAAGCCAAAAGGATGGGAATATGCAACTCTATAACTGTGTTTAACCTGTTAAGAGAGAATTCTGATCAATAAACGTCCCAAGTCGTTGTGAGTGAATCATGTCACAGTTCTGCTAACAGCCAACGAAGCAAATTGATTGCACAAAAATTACATGCACACGATACTGTGTCAAATACGTTCAAATGGCTGTACCAACTGATTAATTCTTAACTTGATAAGTGTATCACTATCCACTAAGATCTTAAGAACGGTTGCACAGTTACTTAAGGCATAATCATTTATATTTATTTATTTTAAAACTTACTAAAGCTTTTAAAATATAGTGACAAAGTTCGTAGTAACCAGAGAATTACTGCAAAGGAAAAAAAAACGCAAACCATTAAGCCTTGGATCATGGATAGTAATGGGGGTGGTAGCAACGTCTGAGGGGGTGTTCTCTTTTTTGTTTGTTAGTTCAGATGTAGGAATTGAATAAACCTCCTTGAAAATTTTCCTGTTTAAACAAAAATTAAGAACTTTGAAATTTGTCTCATAAGAAGATCATGTTACAAAAAACGCATTGGTCATAGTTACCTGAATGATTGTCTTTTGAAACGAATGTATTTCCAGGATAGTTCCGGGAGATCACTAGGGAGGCTTAATAACTCGGAAATTTTCATGTAAGCAGCTTGACAAATAAGAGCGTTTATAATAAACAAATAGTATCTCCCAGACTAATAAAAAATAATCAGTAAAAGATATATCATCACGTACTTGTCATCATGGACATGAACTCCCCACTCTTCATTATGGAAAGCAATGCAAGATTGGTCTTTAACATGAAACAACCAAAAAAAAAACCATCAGGTCAAGGCATAGCAGAGGAAAATATTCAAAGCGAGATAAAGTTAAGGAATAAGCCCATCAATGTAAGGAAATGACAAAGAAACGAATCATGTTTATGTGGTCATTGTACAATATAGATCTCGTGATCATAAATCAATACTCAAGATTTGAGCTCTACATTCAAACACTTACTTCCAACCTTAATACCAGATCTTTTAAACTACTCAAGATCACCATCATAAGAAAGACAATGAATATTACCAGATTTCGGAGTGATCCAAGCACATCTTTTACGATCATCAGAGAAGCAATCACCGGCCTTTTCATCTCTCTCCTCTGTCATATTCCTTCTCAGTGACGATGAAGTGTTTGACAAACTACGCCGCAAAGCTCTCTTCCCGCTTGAAAAAACGCGATACTCAATGGTGACGACTCTGAAGTTTTACAAAAGTTTTAGGAAGATTAAGAAAAAGAGGAAAAGCTCACATGTTTATAGATTATAGATTCACACTGTAGAAATATGAGTGGATGTATTGAATGTGAAATCGTATGAAGAGTGGGAATATACTATTACTGAGAGGCTTAAGATTTGATAATATTTAGCGTTTTCCTTTATGTTTAAAAAGAGAAATCGCGAGCTCGTTTCATTGCACTTCCTGTGGCAAAAAGTCGCAGCAAGGTTTTCGATTTTCTCAAGAACTGTGGCGTTTGCATAGGCGTTGGCCATAGGCGCAGTGGCGGCTGGAGTTTTCTTACCAGTGTTGTTGCGAACTGCGATTTTCTCTTTCGTATTTCCAGACATTGTTTTGATCAAGCGTTTTGCGGCTATGAGTTAGAGTAATCCGTACCTCCCCTCCTTCTAGCGCCAAACTGTGGGAACCAAAATTCGCACTGTCGATTTACGTTTAAATTAGGAAACTAGGAAAAGCCTAATTTCCCAGAGGTCCCGGATCTCTGCGAGAGCCAACGGCAAGTGACCAAATATATGCGGAAATCATGAAATGATAACAAACGAGTTTAGAGAAAACAGTAGATCTTATTTCGAGTCCGCGTGAGAGCGTTG
>NC_027749.1:17112321-17112988 GCF_000695525.1 Brassica oleracea var. oleracea | reverse complement strand
CTAGTTCTAGCGGCCTAAAAGCTCAAACCTAGTTGACTCACAGCTCGATAACAAAAGACGAAGAAAATACAGAAAAGGTTTTTGATTGATTTCGGACTGAACCTTATGAAAGGCTGTCTACGTACCCCTTTCGAGGATCAAGCCAAACGTAGTTCAATAGTGAACCAAGAGATCTAACAGCTTGTGCACGTTCATCTGGTAATCGGGTGCCAGTCATGGAAACAGAGCATGTCGAGAATAATGCCTCAGAGTTTCTAAGTGCCGAGAGTTCTGAGTCTAAAAAGTTATTCCTCATGCCTCTCGCTTAGGACTCTTTATATACTCGCTCCTAGGTCGGTTTACGCTTTTCCCCTTCTGCCCTTAAGCCGTCATAGCCTAAAAACGGAGATATTCCATTTTTCCCGATCTTCGTAATTATCTTCAAAATTTTGTATTTATCTGCGGAAACTTGACATTTATCTTTCATTGCGAACCAAGCGTAAACCGTCCCGCGGTTTACGGGCTGCTGGTTAAGAAATCCTAAGGTGGGCTTCGAGTCATGCCTTAGGTCCCTTTGGGCCGTCTTTCGACTTGAAGCGCTTATTACAACTTCTTTCGATAAAAACGAACTTTCTGCGGTTTTTATTGTAAAGTTTGATTGATGACTTCGAATGGCGGAAAACATGAA
>NC_027749.1:17080633-17111972 GCF_000695525.1 Brassica oleracea var. oleracea | reverse complement strand
GGTGCTCGGTCGCTATGTAGCGACCGAGCTTGGCTCGAACTCGGTCACTACGTAGCGACCGAGTGGGACGAACGCTCGGTCGCTACGTAGCGACCGAGCGTTCGTCCCACTCGGTCGCTACGTAGCGACCGAGCGTTCGTCCCACTCGGTCGCTACGTAGCGACCGAGCGTTCGTCCCACTCGGTCGCTACGTAGCAACCGTGCGACCTTTTTCGGGCTTTTCTCCGATGTCTCGTGTTTCTTCCGCAGGGCTCTTTGTAAGAATAAATCTTTTCCGAAGATTTATTTTCGTAAAAACGTTCATACCGATTTTTACGGACTTTCACACATTGATTCCGTCGTGACCGATTTTGACCCCAACATAGAGGTTGGTCGGCTTTGAATCATGGCACAGATGAACCCTAGAAAGGATGGAAGCGTTTCGTTACGAAGGTGAAGGGGCCAACTTTTTCTTGCTATCGGGCTGGAATTATTTGAGTAAAACGTGAAGCCCAGAAAAGAACCCCGCAAATATGAATCAGATAGCTTTAATGAAACAACGTGTTTTGAGTGATGAGACACGTGTCACGCCTATGGAAGCCGACTTATCTACGTGGAATCCGACGTAGCGCAACAGGAGGGAAGGAAACTTTGTTTTATAATAATAGATAGATAGATATATATATTGTATATTAATTTCATTTTTTATATCTACTTAATTAATGAACATTTGACATATACAGTTTTGTTTCTGTTGAATCTGACTCCACCTTACTCGTGTCTTTTCTGAAGTTTAACCTCTACCGAATTTTATTTGAGCTTATAGTCCACCAATCTTAGATATTAACCATTACAGCCGAAATAATATTATAATTTTATATTCGTCGAATTTTATTTGAAGCATCTACGTTTCTTGCTTCAATAATAATATTAAAAAGGAACTTTACATTTTCCTAATGCTCAAAATTTATGCAAGCAAATTCGTATATTATTCAAAACTCGCATGAAAAATAACATATGCATATCCAATGTCAATGTGTCTGATCTTCCGTTTCTGATCTCTCAAAAGTACATCAATGTTTGTGTTTAACTTTCAGTGGTACCTTTGGGTTCAATCATTGTGGAACTTCCATATACTTATGAAAGCCCTTTGAAGTGGCCTCCGATAATTCGATCTCTTTAACAAGCAACCTTTCTCCATCCTTCCGGTTAAAGCTCTTTAGGAATAATAGTAAAATGATTATTATTTAGTGAGTCTTTTTCTCTTTATTATCGTACATTGAACTCTCATTGGATATTGAGGGGCACAAAAGCAGAAGGCATTGCCAAAATATAGACATTATTTGTTTAGTTTTTGAGTAATCCTACCAACAAATTAAAGAGTGCAATCCAAATTCATCATGTAATGATCTCTTGTATATCAACGATGATTTGTCTAAATGTGTTAACTCTTATCAAATGTAACAATCAGTACTTCGATTAACTTTTTCTATGATTCCACAGAAACGATATATGTCAATCAAACTCTCCTGTGATATCGTCAACTTTGCACTTCTATATCTTCCAAAAGAAGACATCAATTTTTGGTGAAGGGATATTTTTATGTCCTCGAATTATCACCTATCTGGCCCCATAATTTTAATTTCTTGGATGAGTCTCTACTAGCTTTTGGGTTCTTCCTTCCACCTTTCAGGGCGAGATTAGATATACTGTTATGAACAAACGCGAATTATCTCGAAGAAAACAAAGAAACTTAAGAACAAAAATGCACTGAGACAAATATATTGATTATGTGAATGAAAAAAAAATATTTATAATCTATTAGATCCGTATTTATTGCAGTTTTGAAATCTGTTTTCTTTCACCTTTTAAGAAAACGTCAAGCCCAACTAATGCTGACCCTTTTACCAATTCACATAAATTTGAGACACTTCCAAAATTAACATATTGTTTAGCTAAAATACGCATGTCACAAAGAATCCAAGACAATATAGACTACGCTATTTTATTTACCGTCAAGCTTAATCGTGTATAAATTTGACCTGATTAATTAGTGCATGTATTCTTTCTTTCTTTTTTGAAAGCTTGGTGCATGTACATATTCTGCGCAAACATGTTCGTACATATCTACTCTGAAAGATGGTCTTAATATATACTTAATCTGAGCAAATAGACTTATACAAAGGACATGAAATCAAAGAGTACTTATAGCAAACTATCAGTAGTATAAATACTTATCCAACAACTTTTTGATCATATATATACTAAAATGAAAAGTATTTTACTATAGTATATATAAATAAAACCATGTATTGGGCTCCAACCATAGTACATACGTCTCTTGACTGACAGTTAGCCCCTAAACTGCCAAATGTCATCCACATTCCACATGGGATCTTGTGTGACATCCTCGTACGCTTCCGCCACGTGACAATCCGTTGATATGTCTGAATTTCTCATGTAATACTCCTCCATCCCAGGAATATATCCACCGAGTTCTTGACCATTGCCTTCATGGTAACACATCGAAGAATCGATGATGGTGTTGTGATCCATGAAGTGTGGAACCGTCATAAGATCAGGCATGGAAGTGGAGCTCGAAGCAGAACCATCGGTGTTGCTTATACCCAGGTTCTTACCCGAGATATCAGTATATGTTTGTTTACTCATTGAGTCGTAAGACTGAGAAGGAGGAAGAAGAGAGTTATTGTTATTGTTGTTGTTTTGGGGACAACAATAAGTATTTGATGGCTTCTGCTCCATTTTCTCTATTAATCTGGGGACCCAGAAACTACGAACAGCGTCAAAGAATTTGTCGCTGTTAGATTCGATGTTGAGCTGTCGAGCTTGTTTCTGAACTCTTGTTCTCCAATAGTTCTTGATCTCGTTGTCCGTTCTTCCTGGCAAGTACTGTGCTATCTTGGACCACCTTAAATACACACAAAGTTTATACATAATGGTCCAAGGTCAGGAACTTTTTGGGAATATAAAAACAAGAATTGTTTATGAGATCGAAGGTTGACACACCTATTACCCCATTTAGAGTGGAGATCAAGGATCAGAAGCTGTTCTTGGGGACTGAGATTCCCTCGCCTTATGTCAGGTTTCAAATAATTCAACCATCTCAATCTACAACTTTTCCCGGTTCTCTTTAGCCCTGTTTTCATATTTTCACGAAGATAAAGAGAGTGGTTATAGTAAAGTTAGAGTATCTCTAATTGTAAATCAAAACCATGTTCTTAATCAGTTACCAGCACATTTGGCGACGAGGTTCCAACGGCCTTCACTGCTCTGGATAATGTAATTTGTGAGAAGAGTGTCTTCCTCAAGAGTCCAAGGCCCTCTTCTGAGCTCTACTTCTTCACTCTCTGTGAAGGTCTTCTTCTTCATTGAATTTTCCATACTTACTTTCAATTTCCTTACAAATGCTATTTATGTGTTCTATTTTTGTTTTTATGGGTTTGGTATCTCCTAATAAGCTCTATGCCTCTATGCATGCATAACTGAATAGAGAGATAGAAAAAAGTCGAGACTTTTAGTGCTTTGAGATGAAAAATGAAAGTAAATCCACAGGTTCTTGGGAATTTATAGACTACGTAATATTGGAAAATGTTCATACTTTAGCCATCAGCTTGCTTTTTCCCAATGAAGAATTAAACTATAACACGTATTTGACGTTAATTTAAATTATTACTTAATTAATTAGCTTCTCGTTAAGGGAAATTAATACTCCCTCCGTTTCGATTTAGTTGTTGTTTTAGGTTCATGCACACAGATTAAGAAAATATTTAATTTTGTATATTTTCAAAATAAAAACATCATTACCCATACACCTAACCATATTTCAACCAATAGAAAAATAAACAGAAGAATCTTACTAATAAATTTTTCATTGAAATCATAAAACGACATTTATTTTTTTAAACGAAAATTTTTCTCTACAACGATAATTAATTTGAAACGGAGGGAGTATAAGAAATGACATTTTGTAGAAAATAGATTTCCCTCCAAGTGATGTTTTAAAAATTAAGATTTGAACTGAAGTATGCAATCTTAACATATGCACCCCAATGAGAATGTCTTAAAAAGTATTTTGACAATTTTTCAGATTATTTTATCATAGTTCGAATAAGATATAGTTAGATGATAAATAATAATATTGATTATACAAAGAATTAAAACTTAGATGATGTCTCAGTTTGTATTCAAAACTTTAAATATCACTTACTGTGGTAAATATAATATTAGTATATAAATTAATCGAACTCGACAATGAACCAAACATTTATTTTAAAATAAAAGATTAGAATCACATATTTATTGACGTTTTGTTTTTGGTACAAAAATAGAATTATCCATATAGGTCACAACGAGATTTTGGTGGTGAATATTATGGGTGTGTTACGCAGTTAAAATATATCTCTCGAGTCTCGAGTTACAATATGTTCAAACAATTTCCTGAAAAAACTATCTGACTTTGGTTTCAGTTAAATAACACATACAAATATGAATTTTTATTTAAAGATTGCTTTAGAAAAACTATCTATATTTAGGACTATTAGTCGAATCCGGAATGAACCAGGTTTCTTGGTCGAGGTATATGATTGATAAGAAGTTTCTGTCATTAACTTTTTTAGTTGTGATGATGAAACGGAATGGAATTTGGTGTAACTATATGGATTAGATGTTTACGAGAAAAGAATATGGAACAAGAAGTACAGTTTAGATTCTTAGATTAAACTCTACTTGCAAAGTATACAATAGTCATCATTCATGATTGACATTTCATATACAATATGCCAAAGAATTTATTTAACTCTACCTCCTCAACTTTGCCTTAATTGCATAAGAAACCTCTTTTCTTTACTACAATAAAAAATTTACTGAATATATGAGTAAGTAGTGGTGTTACAAAAAAAAAGAAGAATATATGAGCAAGTATAGTATGAAATCGAAGCTCAAACATAAAATAACTTTTTTTTAAAACATAAAATAACTTTTTTTTAAAACATAAAATAACTTAAATAACAATAATGAGAATAATTATAACAAAAAATAACGTTTTATAATTTTTTAAAAAATTAAATAACATCGTCAATTTTTAATGTAAAATTTATCAACTTTCTATGTTATTTAACCATTTATATTATAACCATTTATATTATGAAATCTATTTTGTTATTGATTAATTTAAAGTCAAATGAATATTTAATGATATTTTTGTATAGAAAATAGAAGATAATAATTTTTTTAATCTATATGCATGATTTTAAAACGTTATCTAATAAAAAAACCGGAGGGAGTATATAAGTTGCACCATTGATGAGATCTAATTGATTTTCCTTAACGCCATTTTCTATAAGACAGCTAATTATCCTGACTTCGATTAGCCAGGATATCCTTCAACTTTGAACTTTGAATATTCAAAGAGTCTTTCAAGTTTTCATTTGTCAGTAAACTTTTGAAGCTCATATTGTATTCTGCTATTAAATAATAATGTGAGAAAATAAGGAAGAGGGTCCGTGTCGCTTTAAACCGAGAAGACAAATATATCTATGTGCATGTATTTAAAACATATGGCATCGCTAATAATACCACCTTACTGTTCAAACCAATCTTATGAATATGATATGATAACTCATCCGAAAATGTAAATAAAGCCTAAAGACCAGGAATAAAGAAAATAAAGTCGATTTGACATTGAGTGTCCTCATCAAAGCCATGGTTAGATGATCAATGGTGGCCGGAGGCAATGAAAAAATAATATTCCAATTCATGAAAAAATAAGTTTTTTCAAATAATAGACACCAACAAATATTTAGAACTCGTTTAACAAAATGATTTTAGATCATTTTTTATGAGTTTGACAGTTCGTCGATGTTAAGTACTTTGAGTTTATATATCCACATGTCAAAATTATGGTTATTTCGAATACGAAACATAAATCCAATATTAATGATTTGGAAAGCTCGAAAACTCCAAAATTTGGCTAAAGTAATTAAAACTAGTAGATGTTCTAAATCGAAAGTTTAGATTGAATCCCAAATCCAGTTAAAACATCAGCTAGTTTTTTTTTTTTTTTTCACAAAACATCAGCTAGTTTAGATTGAAATCATTTAGTATATAAAGGATAATAATGTGTACTTTCAATTCAAAAGGTTTTGTAGTGGATCCGGACATGTTGCACTTAGGTTCGGGTTTCGATCTAGATTAACTGATCAGCCGAAGTTCTAATAACTTATATTTTTGTCCTTTGTATTAATTGATATATTTTGGTAAAAAGAAAACAGTCTACATGAAAGCAATCATTAATAGATAATTCACAGCTCAATATAACAAAATCCTTGCAACTTTTCTTTTAGTTTGTGATTGGGAGTATTCAAAAAATTATGCATTGGTAAATTCTATCTTCGGTGTTGGGAGACAAAATCACCGTGATATAAAGATTTATCGCTACCACACTACAAACTGTTAGTTTAATGGCAACAAATGGAGCACATGTGTAAGAGAACAAGTGTGTGACAAGTTCAGTAGTGAAAGGAATGTGATTTAAGATGGAAACAATGAGACAAAATCAATATATTGTTCTGTGAATAAATCCTCAGTCTTTAACAGGATCGAAACTGAACACAAAGTCCTAGTGAATCAAAATCTTCGCGGACAAGAGCAGAGACATATTATGATATAGTGTACGTTGAGAGCATCAAGCATCATTCAAATGATGGAGATAGACATTCATCAACCATCTCCACGAGGTTTGGATTCTCTAGTGCAGCCGCCACACGCTCCTTGTCGTTTAGTTGCTTATTGACTGCATTTCAAGAACAAGAAACAAGAAACATCTATAAACAAGCCCACTTGGTTCAAACAAAACACGAGTCTACTACTTCAAGGTGGATGAAACAACAAAATAAGAATAGCAAGGACATAGAAAAATGACATACGTGCAGCCTCTGTTGCATGAGAACCGGGTGCTACCCTTATATCAATCTGAAAAAGAAAAGAACAGTTCCAAAGGAATGAGGCACATAGAACATTGTATATGCGGTTTAAAGGCACTTGTAAAAACATATTAGTAGAGGCTCAAGCTATTACCAAGCATCAAAACAATAGATTAGCAATTTAAAAAAGGGTTATTTGCCTCACAAATGACAAGGAGAATGTGGTGTTGCTGAACTTTTATTTACTGCATACTAAATGAACATGATTTATGGACAAATGTGCTTGCTTTCATTATGTTCAAATTGACTCTCAGTAAGAAAATGGGCTCAGAAGATCATATTCAAAAACATGGAAAAGCAAGTACCTTGTAACGAGGAGGAAGGCTGCGCATAAGTTTAACCCGGACAGAAAGACCAATAATGGTTGCCATGCTACAATGTTCCACCGTTGGAGTGAATGTAACCCTGCAAAAAAAAGCTCAGGGCTTTAATTAAAACACCAAAAGAAAGAACAGAAAGGTTGTCTTTTTTTAATTACCTGACATAACTCTTGAGATCATCAACTTCAACAGAGTCTTCAGTTAGAACTTTGAGTTGTTCAAGAGAATAAGGATGCTCTGGATCTCTTATATCTCTTATATGATGTACTCTCAATCGTTAAAGACCAACCAAAAATGCAAATCATACAAAAAAAACTATTGATGAAAGCGAAATCGAAGAAAAGGATATCAAAAATCTCGAGCTGATCGATAGGTTCTACGGAGAACTCATCGGAGTTGGTGGAATCGGTACGAACACGACGCTCTTTTCTCTCGTACACAGTTGGGTTCTCGTTTATTAACCCAGATACCATTATTTTTCCTATCAAAAACTATTTCAATTGAGATTGCAAAACCCTAACACAGACAACCAATAGATTCTCAAGGGAGAAGCAGAAATTTCTGAGACGAAATCAAATACGGAAAGTTGATAATACCTACTTTGGCGCAATTCGATTAGGGAGAGGAGTTTGATAGAAGACGAAGACGCTGGTGTGACTCTCCACTTTTTTTCTTTTTGGCCAACCAAAACAAAGTAATAAGGGATCACTTTGTAAATTGGGATAACTAACCAAAACCCTTTTATCTCTTCCCTTCTCTCGTTATCTCTCTCTCTCTAGACATTTAATTTTTTTTCTTTGGTTATTTCACCAATTTTTCCATATAAATAATTAGGTGGTTTGCCCACAAATTCGCTGATATAAATATTGTATAAAAATATATATATTATATATACAATGCTATAAATTTTGAATAATATTTAGAGACATTAAAAAGATAATTATTAACTCCAAATACTTTGAATATCTAAAATCTTAGGATTGCATTTTTAGAATAGAAGCATGAGATTTAGTGATAATTTAGTAATATTGATCTAAGTCGCTAAAATATGCATTTTACATTATTTTTATCAAATGATTAACAGTACAAACTTATGATTAATGAACCAAAAAAATCTATTTTAAAACACTCTATATCATCATATTATTTTATCTATTACTTCCAATTAATTTTGATGCAAATTAATACTCGTTTAGTATGTTTTCATAAATTTGATGCAAAATAACTCATGAGTATTGAGTGATAACTAATGTTAGTGGAATTATATATCTTAACTATCACATTTACTTCTCCAACACATATTATGCAGTTTTTTCGATCTGTTCTTATTTGTCTCATTATCATTTCTTTATTTTTATCACATTTTAACATGCATTTCTAAAGGGGAGATTTACCAAATATAACTCAAAACTTGATTTTGATTGCAAAAGTATACCCAAACTTGAATTAAATGCAAAAGTAACCCAAAAGCCTTGTGAAATTACAGTCATACTTTTGTGACCAAACAAAAAACAAAACTCATTTTTACGAATATATCTCCGCTAAGTCTTCTGAGTTTTCTGACATTCTGTTAAGTCTTCTGGACGACGTCCACGGAAGTCGTCTGGTATAGTTGATCTTAAAAATAATTTATAAATTTTGTAAAAAATATTTTGACAAACGAAAAATTAAAATCATGTAATTATAAACAGTTTTAAGTGATATAAATTAAAATATAATAAAATTGAATTGTTTTCAACATAGAGGAGTGAAAGTAGTGAATCATGATATTCTTCTGGGCTAGAAGACTTCCAGGAAGTCTTCCAGACGACTTCCAGGAAGTCTTCCAGACGACTTCCAGGAAGTCTTCCAGACGACTTCCAGGAAGTCTTCCAGACGACTTCCAGGAAGTCTTCCAGACGACTTCCAGGAAGTCTTCCAGACGACTTCCAGGAAGTCTTCCAGACGACTTCCAGGAAGTCTTCCAGACGACTTCCAGGAAGTCTTCCAGACGACTTCCAGAGTCTTCTCCCATGTCTCCCTTTCATAATAGATCTGAGCGTTTTGGTAAGTTCTTATGTTGATTTTCTTCATTCGATAACCTCCTATTGCATAAAATTAATACTTTTTTCCCAAACTAAAACTCTTAAAACCCACTCTAATCTCTTTGACTTGAAAATACTAAACTTTATATGAATTTTTCATTTTTGTCTCATGTCTTTCTCACTAATCTATCTTTTTGTTGCAGGTTTTAATCAGATGGTTCTCATCTTCCACTTGGATATGTACTTTGTGTGTTCTATAAAAGTATGTCTATCTAATTTTCCACTCATTTTCTCTGTTTTAAGCCATTTGAACGTTTTTTATATGATATGCAGGTTTTACGGATCTGTGTTTGATATACATATTTTTCAGATCTGGATCAGAGTTTGGAAGACTTATGAGAAGTCTTCTCGGAAGTCTTCTAAAATATAATGCGCTAGAAGACTTCCAGGAAGTTTTCCAGACGACTTCCAGGAAGTCTTCCAGACGAATTCCAGAGTCTTCTCCCATGTCTCCCTTTCATAATAGATCTAAGCGTTTGGTAAGTTCTTATGTTGATTTTTCTTCATTTGCTAACCTTCTGTTGCATAAAATTCATACTGTAAATTTAAAGAGATATTAATGAAAAAGTTTTGTAAATATGTTCATTTTCCACGACATTATTTTGCCAAAATTACTTGACATAATTGAAGTTATTGATACAACTTCAATAGCAAAACACAATAACACAAAAAAATAATCAAATTTATTACAACTAAGGGAGAAGAATTCTCAAGAAAACTTAGTCCAATTCACAAAAGATAAAACATTACATAAGCTCAAAGGTAGAATACTTTCATTAGATACATAAGTAAAAAATATATTTTATGATATGAGAAAACACATTAAACCATGTTACTTGATATTCTTGAAGATACTTAACACTTTTGAAAATTAAATAAACATATCTTAAAGTTACTTAACAAATTTACAAAAACTAACGTAGAAGACTTTAGCTAGAAACTTTACTAAGCATGAATGTTGATAACCTTATAAATATCACCAACTACGTTATAAATTTCATTCAGTAGCCCCAATATTGACTAATATACATGAATTGACAAAAAAAATTTAAAAGTCTTTATAGTTTTAGAGAAAATAAAAGGTTATTAAACATTGACGCAGACGACTTCCACGGAGGTCGTATGGTAGACTTCTAGGAAGTCGTCCATTTAGGTTAATTTTGCAAATGATTTTTAACCTAGACGGCTTACATGGAAGTCGTCCATCTTTGTTTGTTAAAAAAAAAATCGCGACGACTTCCATGTAAGTCGTCTCAAGTTACTTTTGCAATTGAAAAATAAAACAAAAAAAATTATTTTTTTCTAGACGACTTACACGGAAGTCGTCCGATGACTTATATGGAAGTCGTCCAAGATAAGCAAGGTTTGACCAGAATCTCGGAATAAAATCATGGACAACTTTCGTGGAGGTCGTCTGATGGACGACTTCTGTGTAAGTCGTCTAGACAAAATAATTTTTTTGTTTTATTTTTTAATTGCAAAACTAACCTGAGACGACTTACATGGAAGTCGTCTAGGTATAACAAAATATTGATTTTTTAATTTTCTATTGGACGACTTACATGTAAGTCGTCTAGGAAAAGACAAATTTCTGACACAATCCGGTCAAATGCAAAACTAACCCGTTTACCTTAGACGACTTACATGGAAGTCTTCTCGATTATTTTTTAACAAACAAAGATGGGCGACTTCCATGTAAGTCGTATAGAAAAACACATTTAAAATTTAATTGCAAAATTAACCTCTGCATTGACCAGAAGACTTCCATGTAAGTCGTCTACAGCCAGACGACTTACCCGGAAATTGTTTGGACGAACAGATCTGGAAAAAAAAACTAATTTCATAGTTTCAACCAGTGAGATAACTTGCTTAGCACACAAAAGTCTTCTCCAAGCACCCAGAATCTCAAACAAAAGTTACCCACCAAGAATCGTAAGCTTCAATGGCTCTATGAACCATAAAAATTTTAGAATCAAAATCTTGGTTTTTTTTTGGATGAATATGGAGAGAAAGTAAAGAGATGTTGTTTTTGGTTCATAAGAATTGAGAAAGAAAGAGTGTAAATCAATTTTTAGGTACATTAAGAGCTTTAAATTGGTTGTTCATGGTGGTTGGTGTATTGATGGCAATGACAATATTGTGAATATTGAGGAAGATGAGGGTGATAGAGTAAAATATGCATTTTCCAAAAAAAAAAAAACAAAAGTGCTGGCATTTTTCGTGAATAATCTGAACTTTGGGGGTGAAAAAGGCAAGTCAAAGTTCTAAAAAAACATGGATTTGTTTTATGTTTGACTTCAAGTTTTGAGTCATATTTGCAAAAAGCCCTTTCTAAAGTCTTTCAAATTTTTAACATATTTTTTGCCAAATATTTATACCTCTCTCTAAATATTAACACAAACCATACAATCAATCAATGTTCAAAAAATCGTTAGGTGGGTAACTAGACGCTTTGTCGAGTACTAGCCCCTATGAGGATTATTCGGGCCTAGGCAATGACTAGGTGTTAACGAATTTTTGAATTATTTTATATACATTTTACATTTAGAAAATATATTTTAGTTTTTTGGTTTAATTTTTAAATTATTTTATGAATTATCAAAATTAGATAAATAAAACAAAAGAAATTAGACAAATTAATGATTTTTTAAATATTATTATTTAATTTAACAAATTTATTAATTTAAATCGATTTAAACTACTTTAGAATGTTTTAAACCAATTTAAAATGGTTTAATCTTATTTGAGTTTTATAAACTGGATTTTAAGAAAATTGTTCCGGCCTTCCGGGTAGAGGAGATTTGCCGCCCGGGCGCATAGACCAATTTTTATAACCTTGCAATCAATCAACCAAAACCCATCTTAGAACCCATTTCAATTACCAGATTGCCTTATTTACTATACTATCTCTTTGACTTAATTCAAAACATTTCGTTATGTTCAATAGAATCGGTCCATTCTTCAAACTGACATTTTCAGTCTGCATTGCAATAATCACACATTTATATGGATATGTAATATCACACTACATTTTCCTATTACAAATTTCTCTTTGTTCTCCATGTTTTCTATTTTTCTCTTATAACTGATTTATATACTCTTATAAATAATTTTAAAATTCTAATAAAATAATTTTGGAAGCTATGGTAAATAATTTTCATTTAAAAAAAATTATAAATGAAAGCATCTATGAACTTTGTAATACATTAATAGTTATCATATACTTATATACAAATATAATTCTTTATGTAAAATATAAAATTACTCTAGTGATTTATATATAAATAAAAATCATTCATTATATTACGTAGTTTATAACTACAAAAAATTAAATACATATTATTACTTTTTCTATATTTTCAACAATTAGTAACTATAAATCATTATTTTTAATATCTGTTAGATTATTTGATAACTGATATTAATTATTCTAGTTTTACTTTTTATTTTTAGATCTAATTAAAATAAAATAAAATTTAAATCATTGACCAAAAAAATTATAATAATTTTTTAAGGGTTCACTAATAATCCATACGTAAGAAAAAATCACTTAAGTAACTTATCGTTTAATATATAATTTCTATTTTTCTTTTATACATGATTTATAAAATCTTATATATAATTTTATTTTATGATATTTTAAACCATGATAAATAATTTTATAATTTTTTTAAAATCTCTACAGATCATTTATAAATAATATATATGCAATATAAAAAATAATAGTAATTATAATAATTTTGCATGAATATAATTTTACACATAATAATATTTAATTATTTTTATAAATTCCATAAATTGTTTTATATTCATTATTTTTTTATAGTTTATAAATCACTATCAATCATGTATGCGAAAAGGTTTGTAGCTATCTCATATCAAATTCTCAACAGAAATTTAGCGTGTCTACGTAGAAATAGCATAGAATTGAATTCTCAAAAATATAAGATAGATAAGATAGTTTAATTATTTTGAACATATATAAGATATTATAAAAAAAACTGAGTACTAAATATTCATTCCAAACCGTGATTATAACATAAATTTAAAATATTGTACTATATTATCTTTGATATTGTTACTAATATCAAATATTTGGTATCAATGGAAGCTGCTAGTTTAAAATTAAAAATAAAATACACAGATTTATGGATATATTTGTTTCAAAGATATGCTCTATATTATAAAAATATATATTTTGAATTTCAAATACATTAAAATATATCTAAACTATATATAATGATATTGTAGAAATATGTAATTTATAGCATGCTATATTTTTTTTAGGAATATACGATCTGGGAATAAGACGTTGAGGTTTTGTTTGGGTATATATATGATGGAGATGTGGGTATAAAATATGAGACCTTTTTAGGAAGAAGAAGTCAAAGTTATAATATGCTTCAGCTGTTATGTTGTAATCTAAAACTACTACATATGATATGGTGTTCATAAAAAAAATACAAATTAAAAAATCCTATAATTGGTCAAAACATTTTATAGATCTTGATTTTCGAGTTCATAATCAATCGATGGAAATTAACCAGATTGATAAAATTTGGTTTCAAAACGTGGGAGCAAAAATAACCAATAAGCTCAGTTGATCTCTCTCAAATTAATCCAAACCGTATTTTTTTGGTTCAGATTAAAAAATTTGGTTTGTTGCGCATTCTTAATCCAAACCGTGATTGTAGGTTGGTTTAGATTAAGTGTATCGGTTGCCATATAAAATGCATATGAGAGATTATTTTATATTTAGTCACAACATGTTCATTTGGTCCAAATTTAAAATTTGTCACGGTAATTTCCAAATAAGACTCTAAAATTGTATTTTAAAGAATAGATTTTGAATTTCAAACACATAAAAAATCTATCTAAAAATTATATAGAATGATATTGTTGAAATCTGCATTTTATTGTATTCTATATTTTCCAAGGAATATGCGATCATGGAATAAGACGTTGATGTTGTGTTTGGGTAGATGGAGATTTGGGTGTAAAATATGCGACATGTTTAGGAAGAAAAAGTTTATGTTATAATATGCTTCATGTGATCGATACGCTGTAATCTAAAACTACTACATATGAGATAACGTTCATAAAAAATAAACCACAATTAAAAAACCCCATATAATTAGTCAAAGCCATTTACAGATCTTGATTTTCAAGTTCATAATCAATCCATGAAAGTTGACCATATTGATAGGTCTTAACCTATAGGTTTCAAAATGTGGGAGAAAAAATAACTAATATATCTAGGTTCAGTATGATGAAATTTTAATAAGCTCAATTGATCTCTCTCAAATTAATCAAAACCGTATTTATTTGTTTCAGATGAAAAATTTGGTTTGTTACTCATGTCTTAATCCAAACCGTAGTTGTAGTTGGTTTACTTTAAGTGTACTGGTTGCCATAAAAAAATATATATGAAGCGTATTTTTATATTTAGTCACAATAAGCTCAATAGATTCAAAATTTAAAATATGTAAGGGTAAATTTCAAATAGAACTCTAAATTTTGTTTTAAAGAATAGGTTTTGAATTTTGAATACATAAAAATCTTTCTAAAGTAATATAAAATGATATTGTTAAAACCTGTATTTTTTTTGTATGATATATATTTTTTAGGAATACACAATTGGGGAATAAGACGTTGATGTTTTGTAAGGGAATATGATGGAGATTTGTGTATAAAATATGTGACATGTTAGGGAAGAAGAAGTCGATGTTATAATATGCTTCACGTGTTATGTTGTAATCTAAAACTACTACATATGGGATGGTGCTCATAAAAATAAACCTAAATTTAAACACTCCTATAATTGGTCAAAAGGCTTTATAGATCTAGATTTTCGAGTTCATAATCAATCCATGGAAGTTGACAGATTGATAAGTCTTAATCTATAGGTTTTAAATCTTGGGAGCGAAAATAACCAATCTATCTAGGTTCAGTATGATGAAATTTTAATACGCTCAAAATTGATCTCTCTCAAATTAATCCAAAACGTATTTTTTGGGGTCAGATTTAAATTTTTTGTTTGTTACTCATGTCTTAATCCAAACCGTAATTGTAGGTTTGCTTAATTTAAGTATATATATTGTCATATAAAATTTTATATGAAGAGTGCTTTAATATTTAGTCACAACATGTTCAATAGATCCAAATTTAAAATATGCCAAGGTAAATTTCAAATAGAGTTCTAAAATTATATTTTGAAAAATAGATTTTGAATTTCGAATACACAATATATATCTAAAATTATATAGAATGATACTGTTGAAATCTGTATTTTATTGCATGCTATATGTCTTAGGAATATATGACCGGGAATAAGACGCTGATGCTGTGTTTGGGTATATGATGGAGATTTGGGTATAAAATATGCGACATGTTTTAGAAGAAGAATTCAATGTTCTATTATGCTTCACGTGTTATGTTGTAATCTAAAAGTACTAGATATGAGATGGTGTTTATAAGAAATAAACCACAACTCAAACACTCTTATAATTGGTCAAAAAAATTATAGATCTTGATTTTTGATTTCATAATCAATCCATGGAAGTTAACCAAATTTATTAGTCTTAACCTATAAGTTTCAAAACGTGGGAGGCAAAAAACAATCTATGTAGGTTCAGTATGATGAAATTTTGATAAGCTCAATTGATCTCTCTCAAATTAATCCAAACCATATTTGTTTGTATCAGATTTAAAAAATTGGTTTGTTACTCATGTCGTAATCCAAACCGTAATTTTATGTTTCTTTAATTTAAGTATATCGGTTGCAATATAAAATTTTATATGAATGTTGTTTTTATACTTAGTCACATATGTTCAATAGGTCCAAATTTAAAATATGTCACGGCAAATTTCAAACAGGTGATATCACTCAAATTACCCTAAGGAGTGAATTACTCTCTCAAATCAGAGGTTCGGATGTAGTACTTAGGGATCGAATCCACAGAGACTATAGGATTACACAGTAGATTTATAGTTTTCGAGATAAAGCTAGACAAATAGGTTTTTAACAGTAAATGAAGTGGTGAACAAGGTCGTTGTTTGATTGGTTTGATTTGAGGTTGTTAACGGATGGGTAAATATGTAGATTCAGGTATTATTTCAGGTATGATAAGTAAGCAACTTATTTGGGTTAGGGGTTTATAGATATTAATTGTTCTCGAACTCAAACTTGGGTAAAATCAATTGGATTATCTATATCTTGATCTCGGATTTCACTTTCCGTATATCAATCAGAGAAAATATTGATCGATGATTCTTAAAGAATATCAATCGATACACCTTTCAAAATATCGATCGACACAACGATTGTCGCGTCGATCGATGCTTCCTCTAGAAAGATTTACGAGTGGGTTTGATTAGTGTTCTCTAACTTACTAGACCAACTTTCGTGTGTATCTAGTCAGTTAGATCATACTAGTTTACTTTCAGGTATTGGGTCAAGCTATTGATTGTCTCAATTAATCCTAGGATCTAAGTTAAAAGGTGATCAATCCTAAACTTAGCATTAAGAGCAACTAGATGAGGAAGTATATTTTAAGCACCCTAGCAACAGTTCATGCTAGCAATACATAAATCAACCTTATGAGAAACCTAAATTTAACAGTAAGACTACTCAGACATATTCATAAGAGACATAGTTATCATAGTCTGAATAATACTTTAAATAAATGAATAACAAGATAAACAATAAATAGAGTAAAGAAAGCAAGGAAGTTCAAGATCTTCTCTGTTATGAAGTTCAAATCTCTCTCTCCAATCCTAAACTCTCCCCCCAATGGTAGTTGGGTTGCTTCTCTCTAAAATAGGTCTAAAAGGTCTCTAGGCAAGTCTGCCTTTAAAATGACACAAAACCTTAGTAATATAGCATAACAGGCGGCCATGGACTTAAGATGTAATTATTGGAACTTTTGTGAAACTTGCAATCTTATAATTTTTCATTAACTCGCAGGTGGCTTCGCTGTCGATCGATGGTAAGAACCTTCCGTCGATCGATTATTCTTGGTAATCATCGGTCGATATTCTGATTCAATAATCGAATATTTCTCTGTTTCCTGCAAAAATCTCAAAAGTCTCCAAATTGCCCCAACTACACCATTTTCCTCAAGTAAGTACTTGAACCTGTAATTACTCTAAAAATGGTCCAAATGCATATTAAAGACTCTAAAAATATAAATAAATCATGGTTGAAGATGGGTAAAATCCATGACCTATCAACAGGGCTCTAAAATTTTACTGTAAAGAATATATAGATTTTGAATTTCAAACACATAAAAATCTATCTAAAATTATATAGAATGATATTTGTTGAAATCTGTATTTATATCATGCTATTTTTTCTGAGGAATATAAGATCATGGAATAAGACGTTGATGTTGTGTTTGGGTATATGATGGAGATTTTGGAATAAAATATGCGACATGTTTAAAAAGAAGAAGTCGATGTTATAATATGCTTCACATGTTATATTGTAATCTAAAACTACTACATATGAAATGGTGTTTATAAAACTAAACCACAAGTTCAACACTCCTATAATTGGTCAAAAGATTTTATAGATCTTGATTTCCAAGTTCATAATTAATCCATGGAAGTTGGCCAGATTGATAAGTCTTAACCTATAAGTTTCAAAACGTCAGAGCAAAAATAACCAATCTATATAGGTTCAGTATGATGAAATTTTAATAAGCTCAGTTAATCTCTCTCAAATTAATCCAAACCGTATTTGTTTGGTTCAGATAAAAAAAATTTGGTTTGTTACTCATGTCTTAATCCTAACCGTAATTGTAGGTTGGTTTAATTTAGGTATATCAATTGCAATATAAAATTGTATATGAAACATGTTTTTATATTTAGTCAGAACATGTTCAATAGGTCCAAATTTAAAATATGCGACAATACATTTTAAACAGGAATATATAATAATATTTTAAGGAATAGATTTTTGATTTAGAATACATAAAATCTATCTAAAATTATATAGACACTAGTAGAAAAATCTGATATAGGCACGGAAGTTTTCGTGTCTAAGGTCTCTTTTTCGTGACTATATGCTGATATAGACACGAAAAGTCACAAAAAAAAAACCGGGTCTATACGATCGTGACCATTTTTCCTCCTGACATTTCGTGATTAATTCAGTCACAGCGTAAACACGGTAAAAGAACGTGACTAAATAATTGTTAGTCACGATATTATCTGTTACTAATACGTGACTATTATTTTAAAAAAATTATATAAAATTTTTATTAGATAATTATAAAATGAAATACAAAGTATAAATACATGTATATTACTTATGTGAATATACATGTATTATATAAATATAAAAATACATATCTAGATCTACACTTCCCGGCCACCACAGGTGACCGTCTCCGGCGGCATCTTCCTCTTCCTTTTCTTTCTCCTTCTCTTCTTCTTCGTCCTCTTTCTTTTCTTCTTTCTCTTCTTCTTCCTCCTTCCTCTTCTACAAAATATACATAAAAACTGTGAAGTCAAAAATCAAATCTCAAATCCGAAATCAAAATTGTATAAACGACTACACCGCTTAGATTACTGTAATGGAGTTAATGCCGACGCTGTTGTATCTGAGGAGAACACGCTTGCCTCCTCCGTCCTCGAGCAACCTCCTCCCCTGCAAGTTTCGATGGCGTGTTCCGATGGCCGCGTCAATGACCTTCGCAAGCTCTTCCGGCATCACCACGTCCTGCACAAAAACTGATTCAAACTCAGTAAAATACAATGAGGAAGAAATACATAGAGAGGTTATTGATTATTGAATTAGTTATTAGAAGTTGAAAGAACCAAAAAACAGACAAGCAAATGACTCGAGAGGGAGAGAGAGACATGGGAAGAAGAAAGAACACACGTGAGAAGACAGGAAGAAACACAATTAAAGATATCTGGACCGTTAGATCATTTCAATCAATGGTTAGGATGGCAATCCATCACCTAATGGAATGACCAATAAGAAATAAGAAGAGCATTGAAATGAAAGAAATAAAAGAAATAAAATGGATTGACCAATAAGAAATAAGAAGGGCATTGAAATGAAAGAAATAAAAGAAATAAAAGAAAGAGTAAACACTTTAAACAATGCGTAGCGTGTGACGTGTTTGATTCTCGAGCAAGGGATTGAAAAGAAGAAAGAAATAAAAGAAAGAGTAATACTTTATTTCTTTGAGAGAACAAGTAATACTTTCGTATTAATTGTATTAGTAAAACTATAAATATCTAAATAAAAGAATTTATTGATTGGATTTATTTTATGATTTATTAAAGAATTTAAATGATACAAAATTTAAGGTTTAAGGATTATGTTTATAAGCTAGGGTTTGAGTTTTGAAAATAGGGTTTGAGTTTTAGAATTTAGTCATGAAGTGGATTTGGCTAAAGTTTCAAAAAAAATGTTTCAGTGGATATGATTCTAAATTTTTGTATATATAATCATGATTATATATTGATGTTAATCTTAAATTGTTTAAACTTTAATATTTAAACTTTGTGATTTAAGATTTGAGGTTTGGAGGGTTTGGGGTTAAGTTTAAAGTTGGGGGTTATAAGTTGAAAAATTATATATGCAACTTTTAAAAGAGTTAGATTTTAGTTTTTGGTCATGTCATAATAATTAGATTTCTTTTTTTTTTTTCTCAATAGTTAGATTTCTTATAATTAGGGTTATAGTTTAAAATTTGTATTTAGGGTTTAGGGTTTCATTTAACATCAACTTGGTCACGTTTCAGTTTGTGTCTATTTAATGACTAAAATCACAGCTGTACCCATTTTTTAATTATAGTCCTCACAAAACGTGACTATTTTTAGTCACAAGAAACTAACGTGACAAAAACGTATCTTATTAGCCACGAAATTGACGCGATTTGTCACGTTTACATTTTTCGTGACTAACTATGACTATTCCGTGACTAAGTAGAAAAAAGACACGATCATATCGTGACTAGACCGTGTCTATATCGCAATTTTCTACCAGTGAGAATGATATTGTTGAAATATGTATTTTAGAACATGCTATAGTTTCTTAGGAATATACAATCGGGGAATAAGACGCTGATGTTGTGTTTGGGTTTATGATGGAGATTTGGGTATAAAATATGTAACATATTTTGGAAGAAAGAAGTCGATGTTATAATATGCTTCACGTGTTATGTTGTAATCTAAAACTAGAATATATGAGATGGTGTTCATAAAAATAAACCACAAGTAAAACACTCCTATAATTGGTAAAAATAATTTATAGATCTTTATTTTCGAGTTCATGATCGATCAATCCATGGAAGTTGACCAGTAGATAAGCTTTAACGGTGACGGAGCCAGAAACTTTTTGTAATGGAGTCGGAGAAAAAAAATCAAAAACATAATTTATAAAACACAAAAGGCTACAAATGTACTCTATGCATACTCATTTTTTCTTGAATGCGAAAGAATTTGTTCAAACCAAATAAATGTTTGTACGGTGCTGTTTTTTTTGTTTAGAGTGTTCTTTGTTTCTCAAACCAAACATACGGCCATAATTTTTCCACTCTACGAATACTCACAGGTTAGAAATTTTTTTATAACTGTTTCATTGACAAAAAATATATAAAAAACCAATCTGAACTTTAACTAAAAAAATAATTGTGGACCACGAGGTGGGAGTTCGCCGTCGTCCGGCGGTTTTTGAGGAACAAGAACATATTTTTTTTCCTTTTAAGTTTACTTTTTAATGTTTATATATTATAAATTAGTTGGACCTAATACAATTTGGGTTTAAAATAATACAACGTGTTTAGTGATTTTATATTTTTTTGGTAATTATAGGAAAATGAGATTTAAAATAATATAAATCCAAAATTTTAATGCAAAAAAATATAAATATTTTAGTTGTATAATTAAATTTTATCTTTGTTGTTTAGTAATTATATATGTGGGGTCAAATTTAACTTTTAGTGGAGTCAATATAAATTGTACTTAAACGAAAGTAATTATATATGTGGGGTCAGGTGACCCCCTCCTCTTAAGCTGCCTCAGTCCTTGAGTCTTAACCTATAGGTTTAAAAATGTGGGAGCAAAAATAACAAATCTATCTAGGTTCAGTATGATGAAATTGTAATAAGCTCAATTGATCTCTCTCAAATTAATCCAAAACGTATTTGTTTGCTTCAGATTAAAAATCTGAAAAGCTATCACAGACAGCACCGGAACCACTAAGCCACTCACCAACTCTATATAAAGATCTGCTTTTGAGATCTACTAAACAAACCAACAAAGACCCAATATACACAAGACATAGAAAACGATAACCATGTGGGAAACCGGACCGACGCCGACGCCGGGACTATGATAGCTCCCACCGGCGTCGCCTGAAAACGAGATATGGCAGAGAAGCTTAGATAAAAGCGAGAGAACTTGATTTTAGAGAGAGAAGTTTTTTAAGTTTCTAAAACTGTTGTTCGCTGTTTTGTTCGTTTGTGGTGGTATAGGCATGTTATAATTGTTTTTTAGTTTCTATTATTTCAAACAAGAGTTAGTCGGGATCCAAACCGAATAGAATAACCAACAAAAAACTAAACTTCTATGAATAGCCCGGGAAATCTTGGCTACGGAGTCTGCCGTCCGGTTTTTTGCGTCTTTGGTATGTGTGTGATATTGAAATTTTAGAATCTTCTGTGCAGAGAAGCTATCTCCGTCATTTCTGTTATAATTTTATATGCTAAAAGAAAGTAACATTTTATATATTTCGTTTGTTTTAATTATGAATTGTTCATCGTACATGTTATAATCTATAAATGTATGTTGGTTACGCAATGATAGGATCAAAATCAGTCACGGCGAAATTAATGGCTAAAAATGTCTGAGAAAATATTCTTTGAACATAAACAATAGAAAAAAGTTCTTACGAAAGGTCTTGTGATAATTTACAAGTTTTACGAAACAATCTTGCGTAAAAAAATTTCGGAAAGTTTCCACGGAACAACCTTATAGGGAAATCTATAAGAGAGCTTTCCGCAAGACAACTTTCATGACATCCATACGGAAAAAAATTTACATAAAACAAACCAAGTAGTTCTGAAAGTTCACATAAGCAACCAACGAAGGTATTGAGAGCGAGAGAGAGGAGCCAATGGTCTCCAATCGCCCTCATACATGCTCCCATGGGCTCTTATCGCCCACATAGCCTTCCTCATCTCTTCTAATCGCCCACATAGCTTCTTCATATTCTCTAATCGCCTACATAACTTCTCACACTCTCTAATCGCCCAGATAGCCATCTCTAATCGCCCACATAGCTCACACAAGCTCTAATTGCCCTCATAGCTTCTCATAGCTCACACAAGCCCTAATAGCCCTCATAGCTTCTCACACTTTCTAATCGCCCACATAGTTTGCACAAGCTCTCATCACCCTCATAGAGTGCTCTCATCGCCCTCATAGGCCCTAATCCCCCTCATAGGGTTCTCTGACGTCTAGTGATACTTTCAGTGTGTTCTTCTTTGAGTCTTGATCGAAATGTCTCTTGTTTTGTCTCAATTGGAGTTTCCCTTGAGATTTTACGATAAAAATAACAAAGACTTATTTTCTCGTAAAAGTTCGAATCAGTTGTATACGACGATAATGGTTAACTTAACACCATTGTTGTCTCGGTTAAATGATTGGTTTACATCATCCCATAGGACCAACAATACGGGAATCAACATCGCATAAATCTGTAATTTCTCCAAAAATAATCGTAAGAACGTTTAAGTCGAAAACGTCTTGAGAAGGTTTGAAACACGAGAAAATCCCACTTACAATTAAAGCAAGAGTAGGCCCAAAGAATAATGATGGTTTATTCAAATCTCTCTATGATGACTTCTTTGTAAGTCTTCTCGTTCAGTAGATCTTAAAAATAATTTTTATAATTTTGTAAAAAATATTTTGATGGGTAAAAAATTGAAATCATGTAATAATAAACATTTCTCAATGATGTAAATTTAATTAATCTGAAATTGAATTATTTTCAACATAGATGAGTGAATGTATATTGGCTCATGAGTCATTGGTTTAGGGTTTGGTAACATATGTTATAGTATTGTATGTATCTTTAGGGTTAGATTCTGAAATTTTACCTTCATTTTTTTTCTTTTTAAAATTGACCCATATATGTTTAGTAACTATCTAATAACTTGATTTAAACACTTTCTAAGTTTTTTTTTTTTAAGTTTAAGAAAGTGTTTTTTGCATAATTAATTGATTTTACGGTCTGGAAGACTCACAAAAGACTTAAAAAGAAGTCTTCAAACCAGTGTTTTTAAAACCGGACCGGAAGCTGAACCGGAAATACTTTGGGTCACGGTTCAATATGGTTCGACCGGGTCAAACCTGGTTCAATAATATGGTTTAATATTTTTTTAGTATGTAAATATAAAAGTATTATTAGTAAACATGATGCATAGTTAAAATATAAATCAATTTTGAACATAAAATATTATAAATATAAATTAGTTTCTTGTTTATATGGATGGTTTATAGATTTTCGATAGTTTTAGTGGTTTTTATTGGTTTAATAACTTTGAAATATAATCCGGCTATGTGGCCGGTTCATGGTCGAACCAAGTACTAGACCAACCCGGCTATAAAACCGGTTCACGGTCGAACCCGGTCCAACCATCGGGTCGGTCCGGTTTTAAAAACACTGTTTCAGACACATCCCACCTAAATTTTAGTAGAATTTATGGTTCCCATCTAAATTTTGGAATAATTTAGGTTTCTCGCCTAAATCAAAATCTTTCATAAGTTTTCTAGGAGTCTTCCATAAGACTTCCAGAGAAAGTCTTCCATAAGACTTCCAGAGAAAGTCTTCTCATGGATTAGATCTTAAAAATAATTTAATTTTTTTTAGGAAAAATATTTTCATGGGTTAAAATTTGAAATCATGTAATAATAAACATTTTCAATGATGTAAATTTAGTTTATATGAAATTGAATTATTTTTCAACATAGATGAGTGAATGTAGATTGGTTCATGAGTCATTGGTTTAGGGTTTGGTAACATATGTTATAGTATTGTGGGTATCTCTAGGGTTAGATTTGAAATCTTATCTTCATTTTTTCCTTTTTCAAATTGACATATATATGTTTAGTAACTGTCTAATAATTTGATTTAAACACTTTCTAAGTTTTTTTAAGTTTAAAAAGGTTTTTTTTTTTTGCATAGTTATTTGATTTTAGGATATCGAAGACTCACAGAAAACTTAAAAAGAAGTTTTACGACACATCTCGCCTAAATTTAAGTAAAATTTAGGGTTCTCGCCTAAATTTTGGAATAAATTAGGTTTTCCGCCTAAATCAAAGTCTTTCATAAGTCTTCCACGAGTCTTACATAAGTCTTCCATGAGTCTTCCAGAAGTCTTCCAGAAGTCTTCTAGGTCGAAAATATTTAACCTAATTGGAATTTTTGTCTCCATATATAAAGAAAATTTATACATTCTCTTTCTTCCTCTCAAATGACTGCAACAAAAGTGTAATGTTTCTCACTCTAAAACTCTTCAACCTCTCTCTAATCTCTTTGAACATCAAAACACAAAACTTTATATCAATTTCTCACTTTTTCTTATGTTTTACCACTAATTTATCTTCTTTTTGCAGGTTTTTCATTACATGATTCTCATCTTTCAATCATTCAAAGGTAGATCTCTAAATTTTGGATATGAATTTATGTGTGTGTTTCTCTTCCGAAGTCTTCTGCCTAAAGTGATATAAATTTTGTATATGTATTTTGTGTGTTTTATATATTAGATTCTAAAAAATTATAGATCCAACCTAATGTGACTGTTTTGTTTATTATCTAAAAATTTATTTTTGAAGTGTTCTCTATTTTGAAGTCATTTGAATGCTTTGGAATATGCAGATTTTTCAGATATGAGACAGATTTTTGGAAGACTTATGGGATAACTCTTGGAAGACTCTCGGAAGACTTCTTGGCAAATCTTATAATGTATTTATGCTGGAAGACTTCCCACGAAGTCTTCAGAAAGTCTTCCAAAGTCTTTTGCCCAAAGTGGTACAAAGAGATGATGAAAAGTGTAGTCCACGCTTATCTATGTTGAGGAATAATGTCTAGTTGTGCAATAATTTTGTTTATGGTCTTTTTATGATTTGTATGTGTAATATTTTAGTTGTGAATTATTTTGTAAACTTTAAGAGATGTTAATCAAAACAATGGTAAATATGTTCATGTTTTGCCAAAAGTACTTGACTTCATTAAAGTTGTTGACGCAACATAGCAAAAAATATTTTAATCATTCTACCCACACATAACAAAGCACAACAACACAAAAACTTAGTAAAATTTACTAAAACTAAGAGAGAAAACTTTTCAAGAAACCTTAGTCAAATTCACAAAAGATCAAAATGGAATTTTAAGCGAAAGTTGAAATTTTAAATCTCATGAAAATTAAAAATTGTATTTTATGAGGAAGACAACACAAACACAGAACATCAACTTAATAAAACAAAATCATTGGAGAAGACTTCTTATGAAGTCTTCTACAAGTCTTCTATGAAGAAGATTTACAGAAGATTTCTTATAAAGTCTTCTACAAGTCTTCTATGAGGAAGACTTACAGAAGACTTCTCCGTTTAGTTAGAAACATTATTAAACATCATTGTTTGTAACTTCATAATTATCACCAATAAGGTTATAAATTCGACTCAGTAGTCCCAATATTGACTAATAAACATGAATTAGCAAAAAGATATTACAGTTTCATTTTAATTTTGGATAAATTTGAAGTTTAATAAAGATTTACGTAGAAGACTTCTTTTGAAGTCTACACAGAGTAGACTTCTTTTGAAATTGCAAAAGTAACTCACGCAGACATCTTCCAACATTGAGAAGACTTAGGGAAGACTTTCAGAACACTTCTGTAGAAGTTTTCTCTAGGAAGACTTCTGTAGAAGTTTTCTCTAGGAAGACTTCTAAGGAAGTCTTCTACAAAAAGTCAAATTTCTGACGAACCTCGGTCAAATTTAAAAGTAACATGTTTATCCGAGAAGACTTCCTTAGAAGTCTTCTCGGGGAATTTCAAAATTTTTTGTTTACAAAAGAAAGTTAGAAGACTTTTAGGGAAATCTTCTATTAAAAACACACAGAAGGTCAATTGCAAAACTAACCTATGCATTGACCAGAAGACTTTTAAAGAAATAAAATGCATTGACCAGAAGTCTTCTTCGTCGAACAGATCTAAAAAATAAAATGTAGTTCGCGATTTCATACCTTGAACTCGTGAGATGACTTGCGTGGTTTCTCCAATCACCCAGAACTTCACCACAACAGCTACCTACTCGTTAATCACCAAGAATCGTGAGCTTATGAACCTTACATAATTTGTAATCAAAATCTTCAGTTTTTTTGATGAATTTTGAGAGAAAGTGTAAGATATGTAGGCTGTGTGGATAGGAAATGATAAATGATGAGAAAAATCGAAACTTTAGGACATTAACACTCTCAATTTGGTAGTTCATGGGGGTTGAGGTATTGATGTCAACGGCAAAGTTGTAAATATTTGGTGAAGATGAGGGTGGTAAGGCAAAAGCCTTATTTTCAAAAAAAAGAAAAAAAAATAATGGCATTTTCGTGAATAACTAGAACTTCTAAGGTGAATAGGACAAAACAAAGTTTCAAAAAAAGCATAGGTTATTTTTGTGTTTGACTTGAAATTTTGAGTCATTTTTGAAAAAACCCCTAAATTTAATTTTTATAAAAAACATTATATAGTTCAAGAATTTTAACATATTTTAATGATGAGTGATAATTTATTTAAACGAAACAGTTTAATTTTTTTTTTTTAATTTAACTATTTAATATAATTTTGTCATATTTAATTCATATAGCATTTCTATTTTTATTTAGTACAGAATATAATTATAGAATTTATAAAAAAATAGTATACAATTTTATTTTTTTGTTTATAATAAAATTTTAGTTAACATTGATTTAAAACAATATTATATTACTAATTACAAAATTAATTAATATGTTATTTTATAAAATATTTAGAATTTTAAGTAATATTTTGTTAGATTCTTCCTCAACAGATTTTTTATAATTAAAAAAATTTAATGTTTTAGTTGGTTTATTATTAATGTAAATAATCAAATATGTCATATTAACAAATTTTTAAGCGGTCCTACTATGGACTTGTTGATGGTAGATAAAAACATGATCCTAAATTAATAGATTAGATATAATATAATTATATTTATATTAAAGAAATGGGCAAATCTCCTAAATAACAAATATTTAGTTTTTGTTCTCTAAAGAAGTCAAAAATGTCAAAGTGATCAATTTAGATTTCACTAAAGAGGTAAATAACAATTACACACTGAATTCATAAAACTCTTTCTATAATTATAGGAATATATTATACAAATTTAACAATAACTTACTAAATATAGATATAATTCAAATTTAGTTAAATATTCATAAATATATATTCATGAAAGTCTTCATAAATACACATTTTAAGAATGTATTTTTTAAATAGACATTGAATTATTTTCTAAATATTAATAAGATATTATATGTATTCAGTAATATTTTCTAAATATGCATATAATTCAAATTTAAGAAGATATCATATACACTCAAAAATGTTTTCATAATTTTTTTAATCATTTTCCAAAATAAATTATGAAATAGGATTCTCCTTGGGTGAGTGAGTGAGAAATGCTGTTAACTGGAATAGAGTATGGTAATTCGTAGCTTTTTTGTCTTATTTTGATGAGGTTTAGGAAAAGTAACATGCGCCGATCAATGGAAGCCTAAACTACCGGAGAATACTAAAGCCTTTCATTCTTTTTCGATAATCATCATCTAAGAAATTTCTCGGTACATCTTTGGTTAAGTACAAGAAAAAGGGTGTTTAGTTACATATTAGCTATAAAAAAATTTTGGCTACTTCTTTTTACCAAAAATAGCTATAAAATAGCCACAAAACTTATAAGTTGTAACTGTTATACTGATTTTCGTAGCTTAGAAGCTACTAATTTTATTTCATCGCTATTTTAAAAAATGAATCACGATTAGCCTGAAAATAAAATGTAAAAATAGAATATAAGAAATATTTAAATATAATAACTTTCTATCACGCTCTAAATCCTAAACAAATTTCAAAATCTAAATATATTCTAAACTATAAGTCTTTAATACTAAGCTCTAAATCTTTAATAATTTTCTAGAATAAATGAATCACTATTTTAGGTAATTTCTTAACTTTTATTTAAGAAAAGAATAAAATATATTAACTGTAAATTATAAATTAATTTTTTGACTAGTTTAATGAGAAATATAATATATGTTTCTTGGACTAACATATTTCTCTATGAACTTTAAGAAGCATTCTAGTGATGACACGTGTCATAACTAAAATATTGTAATTTTTATCGAATAATATATAAGAAATATTTAAATATAATAATTTTCTATCACGCTCTAAATCCTAAACAAATTTCAAACTATAAATATATTCTAAACCATACGTCTTTAATACTAAGCTCTAAATCTTAAATCATAGATTCGTAAAAATAAACAACAAATAATGTATAGAAAACAAAATCCAACATTTATAACAAAATTTTACAAGTTTCAAGAACGATTCTGCCATAGCAAGTCAGGCCATCTATATAGTGGCCAATCCCGTCTTTCATGAAAAAAAAACTAAATACATTGAGAGTGATTATCATCAAATTCGATATGCTATACAAGACAAGCTGATCACTGCGGACCACATTTCTACGAAAGAGCAGCCTGCCGACACTTTTACAAAATCATTGCCAGCTCCGACATCCGCATATCTACTATCCAAGTTAGGCATTTAAGACATTCATCGCCAACTTGAAGGAGGTATAGAGATAAGAAATATATTAGAGATAATGTTAACTTTACATATCAGGATTATGTATATTCCCATTCCTCTGAGGAGTCGGTCTATACCTTTGTACATATATCTTGTCTTGTACGTCAATAAGATACACGCTTCTTCTCTATCATTACAATGTACCAAAAATTCTAAACCCTTAGCATAACATATAAATAATATAAAAATTGGAGAAAAAAAAAAGACATTCTCAACTTTTGTCTGTACTTTTAGGTCTTCTGATATTTTTTGCAATTCTGAATATATTTTACCTTTCTTTTATAAGAAAAATAGTAAACTGAATTTTAAAAATGTAAAAAAATATAAAAACTATTGGAAACATAAGTATGACAATATTTATGTTTAATTTTTTTTCTTAAAGTGAAACCATATTTTATTTTATCTTCTAGCTAAAGTTAGAATACCCATTATGGTTATCTACTTAGTCTAGAAATCAAATACTAAGTTTTATACATAGATATATCCAAGGTATATAACGTAAACTAACATTTCTCGTATATTCTTATGAAGCTAGAATTGGTTATGTTATAATCAAGAAAGATGTTTTCAGTCTACCTACAACTTGATAACGACATATAGCCACAACTCAATGATATACCTTATATAGATTATGTGCCATAACCTGTTCTGTCTTTTCACCTTATCTGACGCTTAAGGAAGAATATGTTTCCCACATGCTCTATTGTGTTCTGCGTAAGGTAAAATACATATTCTAGGCAGATCCGAAAAATATGAAAACTTCCATATTCGGTTAAAGATGTTTCCTAAATCTAAACTAAATCTACTCTAAATCTCTCTTAGATTATTTTCTCCCACTTTTTCCTTCTCCTCCCACGATCTTTTTCTCTTCGTTCTTTGTGTTTATCTCTTCTTCATCGACATAATCATCTCTTCTCTCTATCAAAAATATTTTAACCTAATTGGATTTTTTGTCTCTCTATATAAAGAAAAATTTACACATTCTCTCTCCTCCTCTCAAATGGCTGCAACAAAAATGTATTGTTCATCACTCTAAAACTCTTCAACTTCTCTCTAATCTCTTTGACTTGAAAACACCAAACTTTATATGGATTTTTCAGTTTTGTCTCATGTCTTTCTTACTAATCTATCTTTTTTTGCATGTTTTTAATCAGATGGTACTCATCTTCCACTCATTTAAAGGTAGATCTATTAATTTTAGATATATAAATGTAGATTTATCTAATCTTCTACTCATTTTCTCTGTTTTTAAGTCATTTGAATGTTTTTGGATATGCAGGTTTTTCAGATCTGGATTTGATATGCATGATTTTCAGATCTGGAAGACTTCTGGGACGACTTACATGTTAGTCGTCTAAAATATAATGCACTAGACGACTTCCAGGAAGTCTTCCAGACGACTTCCATTTCAGTCGTCTGGACTTCCTGGAAGTCGTCTGGACTTCATAGAAGTCTTCTGACAAAGTCTCCCTTTCCTAATAGATCTGAGCGTTTTGGTAAGTTTTTTTCTCTGATTTTTCTTCATTTGGTAACTTCTTGTTGTATAAAGTTCTTACTTTTTTCTCAAACTAAAACTCTCCAAACCCACTCTAATCTCTTTTACTTGAAAACACCAAACTTTATATGAATTTTTCAGTTTTGTCTCATGTTTTTCTTACTAATCTATCTTTTTTACAGGTTTTTAATCAGATGATACTCATCTTCCACTCATTTAAGGTAGATCTATTAATTTTAGATATGTATTTTTGTGTGTTCTATAAAGGTAGAGTTATCTAATCTTCCACTCATTTTTTCTGTTTTTAAGCCATTTGAACGTTTTTGGATATGCAGGTTTTTCAGATCTGGATTTGATATGCATGATTTTCAGATCTGGAAGACTTCTGGGACGACTTACATGTTAGTCGTCTAAAATATAATGCACTAGACGACTTCCAGAAAGTCTTCCAAACGACTTCCATTTCAGTCGTCTAGACTTCCTGGAAGTCGTCTGGACTTCCAGGAAGTCTTCTGACAAAGTCTTCTTCCATATCAAGTGGAGTCCAAGC
>NC_027749.1:17079925-17080212 GCF_000695525.1 Brassica oleracea var. oleracea | reverse complement strand
CATGTTTCACACTTGCTCGGACCTTCCATTGACAACCACTAACACGACATGTTGCCACAAAGAGAGTTTTCGTTGACTTGAATATTCTGAAGGAGAACCTACGCCTCACCGCTGAAACCGTTCTCATCTTGCTAAAGCTTGATACACAAAGACGTACTTCATGCGTTTTAGTTATCTTGAGCAAGTTCTAAACTTGTCTATCACTTGTAACATGAATAGGAGGAAGGTCTGGAGCCATCTGTTGTAATGAGTAGGTTAACTCCACAGACTCTGTGTTCATGTCCAGG
>NC_027749.1:17060370-17079170 GCF_000695525.1 Brassica oleracea var. oleracea | reverse complement strand
ACTAGACGACTTACAATTAAGTCGTCATAGGTTAGTTTTGCAATTGAAAAAAAAACTTCAATATTTAATTATATATAGACGACTTACAATTCAGTCATCCGTCAGACGACTTACATGTAAGTCGTCCAGGATTTACGAGGTTTGACCAGAATCTCGGAATAAAATCCTGGACGGCTCACATGTAAGTCGTCGGGCGGATGACTGAATTGTAAGTCATCTGGGTATGATTAAATATTGATTTTTTTTTAATTGCAAAACTAACCTATGACGACTTAATTGTAAGTCCTCTAGTGTTAATAAGATATTGATATTTCAATTTTCACCAGACGACTGAAATGTAAGTCGTCCGGAAAAGTCAAACTTCTGAAATAATCCAGTCAAATGCAAAACTAACCTATGACGACTGAAATGTAAGTAGTCTAGGTTCTTTGGAGATTTTTTTGTAACCAAACAAAATCAGACGACTTAACTTTCAGTCGTCTATGAAAACCGATTTCAAAGTCAATTGCAAAAATAACCTCTGTGTTGACCAGATGACTTCCAGGTAAGTCGTCTACAGCCAGACGACTTCCCATGTAAGTCGTCTGATGAACAGATCTGGAAAAAACTCGATTTCATATCTTAAATTGGTGAGATAACTTCCTTAGCACACATAAGGCTTCTCCAAGCACACAGAATCTCAAACGGAAGTGACCCACCCAGAATCGTTAGCTTCTATGACTTTATGAACCATAAAAAATGTAGAATCAAAATCTTGAGTTTTTTTTAGCTCATTGTGGAGAGAAAGTATGAGATATGTTGTGTTTAGTTCACAAGAATGAAAAAAGAAGAAGGGTGGCCCGATTTTGGGAGCATTAAGAGCTTCAAATTGGCTGTTCATGGTGGTTGGGGTATTGATGACAATGACAATCTTGTAATTACTTGAAGATGATGAGGGTGAGAGAGTGAAAATGTTATTTTCAAAAAAAAAAATTGATGGCATTTTCATGAATTATATGAACTTGTGGGGTGAATAGGGAAAAACTAATTTCAAAAAAAAAAAAGAGGTTAGTTTTGTGTTTGACTTTAAGTTGTAGGTCAATTTCTTCAAAAAACCTATTATTAAAGTACAATCCCTATTAGGATTATGCTCTTAATTTTTTTTCCATAATTACAATGCTATGCCATTGATTTTTTTTATTTTAATAAAATTTTAATAAAAAATAAATATGTAAGGGAATATTCTAAACGAAAAATCAAAAGCATTCTTCCACTTAACATATTTCCAAAGGCATCTGACGCATAAGAAAATCGTATAATATCTACGATTCTAATTTCAAAAAACTGTTCTAACTATATCTTTGTAATTCACATGGCTATACTTCGGAATCTAACGAAGGTATATGGGTATCTGACAAACATTATTATAAGTCTTCCCAAACCTTCTCATGATTTCTCCCTATGGCTACGGTAAATCTAGCTATTTATCAATTAACGTGTTTCATGTGGTGTTTTTTAACAATGTGATGTAACCTTTTCTCAAGGTTGAAGGTGGTGATGACGGCAAATGTTGGAGCAGAGGAGGCGAAGCAATCAAGGCGCCGATTATGACGACCGGTTGATGGGTGCGCGATAAGGTAACTCCCTTCTTATGGGATTCAATAAGTTCAGTGAATTTTTGTGGTTTCTCTAGAAGGAAATTTAATATTCAAACATAGAAATTGTATTTAGAAGAAAAGCTTGACGAATGGTTGAGAGATTCAGTTGTTGAGATCAAGGCAGAGGAATATGTTTTGAAAGATTCAATTGTCTGTATGGGAAACCAGGAGCCTATGGTGTCGTGTCTCTCCATTTCTCTGTAAGAGAAAGAATCAACATTTTCTTGGCTGTGTTTTTTTTTGGATGAAAATTGGCTGGGTTTATTCCCACAGAAATATACGTTTTAGAGATGAACCACTGACCTCCAAGGTAAACTTTTTGATGGTGCAGCAGTTAATGTCGCTTCACGAAGATAATCAATGTTGTGTTTATGATGGTCTTTTTTGTTTGAAGATTTCTGAGACTCCACAAGAAAGTGCTGACTCCTGACTGCTGAGTAAAAACAGTCCTACGCTAGGTACAAGTATCCAAGGAAATTTACAGAATTCAGTTAGACATGCACTTGCTACATCAGAAGATTCGTGATTAATACATCATGCAGGGGGGAAGCTAGGAATTTTGTTTTATTGGTGCACCATTAATAACAAAAGAAAATAAAATATAAGAGGAATCGAACCTGGGTTGTTAGGGGGTGCACAAACAATGTTTTACCATCAGACCTACAAAAACTTTATTGATTTGTATCACATAATTTGAAAGATTAATAATATTACAGGTGCATATGCACCCATAGAGTACAAGGTGGCTTCGCCCCTGATTATACATGCATCTGCAGTTTGTGTCGCAGTCGCACATGATGAAACCACTACAGATTGAGCAGCTGATGGATCAACAAGTTGTCAATCTCTATTCTCTAAGAAGAGTTGCAAAGGGTTGCATTAGCTCTGTGAATATTTTATGTTAGAATTTACAGAAACTTAGTTATATTTCTTTGTCTCGGAGATCTCATGCATACACAAACTATGGGAAACCCTGCAGCCTGCTGATATATATATATGATTGATGAGCCAAGTGAATATCTCGATTCAGAGCAACTTATTGTGGCTTCTAAAGTCATTAATCGCTTCATTCTCCATGTAAAGAAGACCGCATTTGTAGTTGAGCATGACTTTATAATGGCAAATTCATTAAATACGTATATACAAGCAGCCACATATGGGAGATGACCATTATTAATAGATATGAATATACACAAGCACTCCAAATTGAATTTTAAGCTTAAAATAATAATAAAAATTGCCATTTTATGTTTAATATGTTTCGATAAAAACATAAAATTTAACCATGAACCAAAATCATAATATAAATTACTTTATCTTTTTTTGACAAATAAAATTCCAATTAGTGCAATAAATATTCATTTTTGAATTGAGAAAAATATACACAATAAAAAATTTACAATAAATAATTAAACTTTCTCTTTTTCTGATTAAATTTTGTTATATTAATTATAATTATTTTCTTTTAAAATTAAATATATAAACAAGACATTGAACTTATGTTTTATAAACTAAGGTCAAAGAAAGATACAAAAAAAGAATATCTATACTATTAAAACAGAAAGAGTTTTAAAAAAATCTACCTATAAAAGGTTGTTGGACCTATTTATTAGAAACTTAATATTTGGTATTTACCTTAATCAGTCAAAATATATCAATAATTTAACTATTATTAAAATATGAGCTTTCCTAATATTACTCCTACAATATATCTGTATCCAACAAATTAATGTTGTAATCAGTTGAATTAGATATAATTTTCTATGTTATTTAGTTAATCACCAATATGCAATATCATTTACATATAATTTCCACTCCATCTCACATTAAGTAGGTCTACATATGAATTCCATTAGTTCATAGCACACAATCTTACTTGTGCCAATTGACGCATCTATTAATCCACACATTGCAAAATTATCAAACTAACACATACTCTATTCTAAGTTTCAACCAACCCGATGCTAGCCATCAAAACCAAATTACACAATACTAATTTTTTGAGAAATATATGTTTTCCTAGCTAAAAAGCTCTCATACACAATATGCACATCTTAAATGTAACCAATTACAGAACTATCACAACGAAGTATACCATTCTAAGTTTGTATATCAAATCATTATAACCATCAGAAATAATTTATATAACGGTGTAACCTTCTTAAATAATTTTAACAAGGTTAAGATCCGCGCCTTGCGCGGGACGGACATTATATATACTATTTTTATGTGTTATATGTTCTTTTACATATTTATAAAATAATAAATATATATTAAATAATAAAAAATCAGTAGCTATTACGTATATAATTAAATTGATGTGACCACATAAATAAATTTCATTAATCAAAACAATCACTTTTTCTATTTTATATGGTATACAATTAAATTTAAATGACATTAACATATATATTAAACGAAGCTTTCTACCCATATGTTTTTTTATTTGTATATTTTTATAAAAAAAAATTTAAATCAGAGATAACAAAATTTTCATTGTGTGATTAATAGTTATGGTAATTTATAAATTATTAAAAAAATCAAGGCTAGGTTTAAAATTTAAATATTAAGTTGCCAATATTTTTACCAAAAATATTTCTTCAAAGTAAATTTCAAAATTAAAATATTTATATATTTTATATGTTATATAGTTTAATTTTAATATATATATATATATATATATTTTACACTTATCATAACAAAAAAAATTGTAATTATTTGTATTTTATCATAACAAAAAAAATTAAATCATAGATCACAAAAATTTGAATATGAGATTTTTAATAGTTTTAGTAATTTATAGTCGTTTAGAAAAAATCTAAATATAACATATACAGAAAAATCTAATTTTTTATTATATGGTCAATGTAATTGTTTAATTTATTTTACTAATTTGAAAAAAAAAATATGATAAAGAATACACTAATTTTTATCAAATCTTTATTATCAAAGTCATTAATTTTCATATATACTTTAGCCACATTAGGTAATTCCGTAATTTTTATATAAGGAAAGAATGAAAAACATTAATAATGAATTTATTGTTAGTTTAATAAAAAGCTTATTATATAGTTAGATTGACCAACCTAATTCTCTAAGGATTCTAAGACTCACTGTGGTGATGACACATGACTACCTAAAATGTTGTAATGCTTCTCTTTTAATATATAGGGGATATTATTTCGGGTATTTAAGATCCAAAAAATTTAAAGTACCTGAAAATTTAAAAAATATTTGAAAATCCAAACAAGTATCCGAAAATATTCAAATACCAAAAAACACCAAAATTTTACTTGAAATCTGACCGAGGAACCAAAAAATACCCAAAATTTTATCCAAATACCCAAAATATATTTTTAAAAAATTTGAAATTTTACTCAAAATCTGAAATTATATTGAAAATCAAACACAAAACTTAAAAAATATTGGTAATACTGAAAACATATTTGAAATACCCTAATTTACACAAAACATTTTAGATAGTTTAGGTACCAGATTAGATCTCGGGTAGGACTAAAACTTAAACCGAGATCCGCAGGTCCAAAAATATGTAATATGTACTTTGCCGTGGACCCGAATTCGAACCAGACCTATATTATCATGTCGATTTTGGTTCGATTTTTCGGGTTGGATGATATGTCATGCCTGAAACGAGTTACATAAGACTGTAAGTAAAAAAAATTAAATAAAGTAACTCATAAATTATATAGTTTTAAATTTAATTTTTAATATATTACGATTTTGTAACATAATAGTGTTTAACAATTCTAAAATACTAATTCATTTCAAATTTGGTTTATAATAAAAAAACTGCGCTTTCGAAGCGTGGATCAAAATCTAGTGATACACTAAAATATGGGGTTTTTGCAAAATTGACTCAAAACTTGAAGTCAAGCACAAAAATAACTTATATTTTTTGGATTTTTCTTTTGCCCTATTCACCCCACAAGTTCACATTATTTACGAAAATGCCATTAGCTTTTTTTTCGAAATGACATTCTTACTCTCTCAACCTCATCATCTTCATGTATTTACAAGATTGTCATTTCCATCAATACATCAACCACCATGAACAACCAATTTGAAGCTCTTAATGCACCTCAAATCGATTTACACTTCTTCTTTCTCTATTCTTATCAACTAAAAACAACATTTCTTTCACTTTCTCTCCATATTCATCCAAAAAAATCCCAAGATTTTGATTCTAAAATTTTTATGGTTCATAGAGCCATTGAAGCTTGTGATTCTTGGTGGGTCACTTTTGTTTGAGATTATGGGTGCTTGGAAAAGACTTATGTGTGCTAAACAAGTTATATCACTGGTTGAAACTAGGCCTGGGCATTTCGGGTATCGGTTCGGTTCGGTTCGGGTATTTCGGGTTTCGGGTAGTTCGGATAAGGGCTACAGGATCCATTTAGTACTTGACCTATTTTCGGTTCGGTTCGGTTCGGATAGTTTCGGGTTCGGTTCGGTTCGGATAGTAAATGTAGGAACCGGAAAATATCCGGAAAAAGTTCGGTTCTCATTTGGATCCGGTTCGGGTTCGGATAGTTCGGGTAGTTCGGATAATTTGGATAAAATATCGGTTATTTAGGGTAAAATATCAAATAATTAAGATGATTTACATAAAAATTTTGGATATTTTGGATTACTTTGGATATTTCAGATAAAACTATCCGGATACTTTCGGATACTTTCGGGTAGTTTGGATACTTTATAATAATTTAGTTATCATAAACTATTTTCATATACTTTTAATAGAATTTTAAATTTAAAATATATATTTAATGATGTTATATGTATATATAATTAATATTTTTATATATTCGGGTACCCATTCGGTTCTCAGTTCGGTTCCGGTTCGGTTCGGTTATTTCGGATATAAAAATATAGGAACCGTTCGGGTATTTGAGGGTATTGGTCTGGTTCCGGTTTCGGGTATTTCGGTTCGGTTCCGGTTCGGTTTTTCGGTTCCGGTTATTTTGCCCAGGCCTAGTTGAAACTATGAAATTGAGATTTTTTTCCAGATCTGTTCGTCTAGACGACTTACAGGTTAGTCTTCTGGCTGTAGACAGGTAAGTCGTCTGGTCAATGCAGATGTTAGTTTTGCAATTGACTTTTAATTTATTTTTTCTAGATGACTTACAGGTTAGTCGTCCACCTTTGTTTGATAAAAAAAAAATCGAGATGACTTACGTGTAAGTCGTCTAGGGAAAACGGGTTAGTTTTGCATTTGACCGGAATGTGTCCGAAATTTGACTTTTCCTGGACGACTTACAAGTTTGTCGTCCAGTAGAAAATTAAAAAAATAATATTTTTATTCTAGACGACTTACATGTAAGTCGTCTCAGGTTAGTTTTGCAATTTAACTATTAAACAAAGGATATTTTTTTTCTAAACGACTTACACGGAAGTCGTCCGTCCGACGACTTATCTGTAAGTCATCCAAGATTTTATTCCGTGATTCCGGTCAAACCTTGCTTATCTTCGATGACTTACAGGTTAGTCTTCTAGGAAAAAAACTCGAGACAACTAACGTGTAAGTCGTCTAGAAAAAAACAAATTTTTTGTTTAATAATTCAATTGCAAAACTAACCTGAGACGACTTACAAGTTAGTCGTCTAGAAAAAACAAAATATTAATTTTTTTTAATTTTCTACTGGATGACTAACTTGTAAGTTGTCCACGAAAAGTCAAATTTCTGACACATTCCGATCAAATGCAAAACTAACCAGTTTTTCCTAGATGACTTACATGTAAGTCGTCTCGATTTTTTTTTATCAAACACCGGTGGTTGAGTAACCTGTAAGTCGTTTAGGTTAAAAATCAATTGCAAAACTAAACTAAATGGACGACTTCCAGACGACCTCCATGTAAGTCGTTTGCATCAATGTTTAATAAACTTTCATTTTCTCTAAACCTAAAAAGAATTTTTAATATTTTTTTTGTTAATTCATGTATATTAGTCAATATTAGGGCTACTGAATGAAATTTATAACTTAATTGGTGATATTTATGAGGTTACCAACATTCACATTAATTAAAGTTTCTAACTGATCCGGGAAGACTTACGTGGAAGTCTTCTACGCTAGTTTTTGAGTGTTCTCCGCTAGTTTTTGAATAACTTGTATATTTAAGAGTGATAAGTAACTTCAAGAGTAAAACTCATATTTTCAAAATATGTTTTCTTCCTTAGTTTTACTAAATTTGACTAAGTTTTTCAACACAAACTTGTAAAAAATGTGATATGCTTTGACTAGTTACTATTGTTTGTTTCCATCTCTTAAGTATTATTGTTATAGACACCAATGATGATTATTGTTATGAGTTAGAAGAAGGGTTAAGATGCTTCTTAAAATATTGTATTAATATGAGGCTACCAACATTCTTATTTATTAAGATGAGAAGAAGGCCATTGGAGTTTATTATTGCGTATGGAAGATCAAAAGATAAGAAAAAGGCTATTGAAGTACATTATTTCATAGATTTGTAAATGTGTAAACACATTGTTAGCACATATATTACATCTTGGGAAACATTATTACTGGTTTTACAAAAAATTCACAATTAAAAGAGTAGATATGCAAATTAAAGAAAAGACCACAAACAAATTTTTTATAGATCATTCCTCTACAAAGACAAGCTTGGACTCCACTTGATATGAAAGAAGACTTCGTCAGAAGACTTCCTGGAAGTCGTCTGGCGCATTATATTTTAGACGAATAACAGGTAAGTCATCCCAGAAGTCTTCCAGATCTGAAAAACCTGCATATCAAATCCAGATCTGAAAAACCTGCATATCAAGAAACGTTCAAATGGCTTAAAAACAGAGAAAATGAGTGATGGTAAGTCGCACGCGCTAGCCCCTCGGTATCACACCATCTCTTTGTTGATGATAGCCTTTTCTTCTGTAAGGCGGAGCCCCGTGAATGTGAAGAAGTTATGAAAGTAGTCATGAAATATGGGAAAGCATCACGACAATGTATTAACTTTGAGAAATCCTCATTACTCTTTGGTAAGGGGATTCATGCAAATGATCGGCAGCTGATTAAGGACACACTTGGTATCCAAAACAAAGGGGGAATGGGATCCTACTTAGGAATTCCATAGGATATTAGTGGATCCAAGTGTAAGCTATTTGCGTTCTTAAAAGACAAACTACTACATAGAGTGAATGGATGGACGGTAGATGGCTATCAAAAGGTGGAAAAGAAGTTCTAATAAAATCTATTTTGTTAGCTCTTCCGACTTATGTCATGTCCAGTTTCTTGCTTCCGTTGGAGATATGTGAGAACCTTGCGAGTGCCATCGCACAATTCTGGTGGAGTTTAAATCCTCCAAAACGAGGGATCCACTGGGCTAAATGGGAGAATATGTGTGCCCCTAGAGAGGACGGAGGTATTGGGTTTCGCCTAATCCATGAATTTAATCTTGCTCTTCTAGCGAAGCAGCTTTGGCGTCTTGTATAATTCCCAGATTCACTAGTGGCGAGAGTTCTCCGGGGAAGATACTATCGGTTGAGTTCGCCTTTGTGGACCTGTGCAGTGGATAGCCCATCGTATGTGTGGACGAGTATCATAGAGGCAAGGAAACTATTACTTTTGGGCATCAGGAGTAAAGTACACTCAGGATATGAAATTAATGTTTGGCAAAATCCATGGATTCCCTCGATTCCAGCAAGACTGGCTCACCCCAGAGCCCCAGTAGTACTTCCAAGGATGACAGTCAGTAATCTTATTGATTTTGAATCAAAGGAGTGGGATATTCGAGCATTGGAACAGTATATAGACCAAGAAGACATACCAATGATTCAGAGTCTGACCATAAGCCCAACTCATCGACGCGATACTTTATGCTGGAGCTATACCAAAAATGGACAATATACTGTCAAATCTGGATGGTGGGTAGCTACAAATATACTGAGCGATGTTGAGGAAAAAGAAGTAGTTGAGCCCAGCATAACCAAACTTCAAGCCTTTGCTTGGAAAGTCAATGCACCACAAAAGATTTGTCATCTAACATGGCAACTAATTACAGGGCAGGTAGCTGTCACAAGGAATTTGGTACGTCGCAATATGCGATGTGATAATTACTGCCCAAGATGTGGAGAGCCTGAAGAGACGGTTACTTATGCGATTTTTGAGTGTCCACCGGCAGTACAAGCATGGGCACTGTCATCAACACCGTCAAGCTCTCAGACTTTCCCGACTTCGAGTGAAGAGACGGTTACTTATGCGATTTTTGAGTGTCCACCGGCAGTACAAGCATGGGCACTGTCATCAACACCGTCAAGCTCTCAGACTTTCCCGACTTCGAGCATCTACACCAACATGGACTATCTCTTTTGGAGGAAGAATAGTATTGTGGAACCAGAAAATGACAGAGATCCATATCCTTGGATAATTTGGTACATTTGGAAAGCGAGGAACGACAAGCTGTTTAGAGGTATAGATAGGGACCCCTTGGAGTTAGTCAGATATGCAGAGAGTGAATGCCAAGTAGGGTACAATGCAAAGGATTCTATACTTGTACCTCCATAGACACAAATGGGTGAAGACACACAAGCCTTAAGCTTGGAGAATATTTGTATGGTGGATGGTTCATGGACCTCTACGGATCAATTCAGTGGAATTGGATGGGTGTGGAAGGATGATAGAGGGAAGATCCAATTAATGTGGACAAGGAATCTAAGGAGGCGTGAGACATAACTACACTCTGAATTGGAAGCTTTATGATGGGCAATGGAGAGCATGCTACAGCACTCGACATGTCAGAGATTTGGGACGGTTGCAAGGACCAGATAGCAATGGTAGTGGATCCACAAGCATGGCCAAATTTCTCAACCGAGCTAGAGGTCATTCAACTTCTCAAGATGTGTTTTCCGGACTTCAAAATCGAGTACTTTCCAAGGGTGCAAAATGGAATTGCTGACTCATTAGCTAGGAATGCCCGTTCTCTTCATAGGTCTTTGTGCTTTGTTGGTTGTTCTATTCCGGTCTGGTTACCCAGGTCACGTCAAGTTTGAGTAATAGAATAGCCGTTTGTTGCCAAAAAAAAAAACAGAGAAAATGAGTGGAAGATTAGATAAATCTAGCTTTATAGAACACACAAAAATACATATATAAAATTAATAGATCTACCTTTAAATAAGTGGAAGATGAGAACCATCTGATTAAAAACCTGCAAAAAGAAGATAGATTAGTGAGAAAGACATGAGACAAACTGAAAAATTCATATAAAATTTGGTGTTTTCAAGTTAAAGAGATTAGAGTGGGTTTGAAGAGTTTTAGTTTGAGAAAGAGGAAAGAAATTTATACAATAGAAAGTTACCAAATGAAGAAAAACATAAAAACTTGTCAAAACGCTCAGATCTGTTATGAAAGGGAGAGACATAGGAGAAGACTCCTTCAGACGAGTTCAAGGAAGTCGTCTGGACTTCCTGGAAGTCGTCTAGCGCATTATATTTTAGACGACTAACATGTAAGTCGTCCCAGACGTCTTTCAAATCTGAAAAACCTGCATATCCAAATCTAGATCTGAAAAACCTGCATATCCAAAAACGTTCAAATGGCTTAAAAACAGAGAAAATGAGTGGAAGATTATATAAATCTACTTTTATAGAACACACAAAAATACATTTCTAAAATTGATAGATATACCTTTAGATGAGTGGAAGATGAGAACCATGTGATGAAAAACCTGCAAAAACAAGATAAATTAGTGAGAAAGACATTAGACAAAAACAATAAATTGATATAAAGCTTAGTATTTATAAGTTCAAAGAGATTAGAGAGAGGTTGAAGAGTTTTAAAATGATGAACATTACATTTTTGTTGTAGCCATTTGAGAGAAGGAGATAAAATGTGTAAATTTTTCTTTATATAGGGAGACAAAAAATCCAATTAGGTTAAATATTTTTTGATTCATACGACTTACTTGCAAGTCACCCAGAAAAATTTAATATTTTTAGCGGGAAATTAAATATTTTTAACGGAAAACTAAAATAGAAGACTTCCTAAGCCGTCTAGTTTAAATTATTTAAGCGGAAAAATAATTTTTAAAAAAAATTTAGGCGAGAATATTTGGACGACGTACATGTAAGTCGTCTGGTTTAAATTATTCACCAGACGACTAACTTGTAAACTAAGCCCATAAACTTAATTAACTAACTAAACACTTCATAAAATCAAATTAAACTTCAAAAGTGTTTACTATACACAAAAATAAACACTTATAGGTAAAAATTTAATTTTTCAAAAAAACATTCAAGCTTTCCAAAATCTAACCCTAATACATACAAGCCAAAATTTAACCCCAAAATTCAAGCTTTCCAAAAACACATACAATATTACAACATATGTTGTCAAACCATAAAACCAAATAATATCATGATTAACTACTTTCATTCATCTATGCTGAAAACTATTTAATTTTATTATATCTTAATTTACATTACTTAAAACTGTTTATAATTACATGATTTTAATTTTTCATTTGTCAAAATATTTTTTTTAAAATTTATAAATTATTTTTAAGAACAACTACACCAGACGACTTACTTAAGTCGTCTAGACGACTTCCAGCATCTCAGACGATTTACTGGGGCAATATTCGTAAAAATGACTTATGTTTTTTTTTGTCACAATGGGCTAGCTGTAATTTCACAAGGCTTTTAGGTTAGTTTTGCATTTGATTCAAGTTTGGTATACTTTTGCAATCAAAGTTAAGTTTTGAGTCATATTTGGTAAATCCCCTTTAAAATATAGAAACTCTCAATTAAATAGTTTAAACCTCAAATGTTTAAAGTGTAAATGTTTATTATATTTGACATTTGAAATTTTATAAGTTTTGTACGTAAAAATTAACCCACGTTTTAAAAGCGCAGATAAAAATATAGTGTTAAATTAAGAGAATTTCCAATGGAGAAAAGAGTCTTTTTGAAGGTTTAACAATTTTTTAAAAAAACTATATATAATTAAATTAACATTTGTTGAAAATCATAAAAATGTATTTTATAGTTTTTATGAATTAAAAACATCTAAGAAACAACTCTGTTTACCCCTTTAATAGAGTAAATCGAGTAAATACATTAGCCTTAGAGATAGTCTAAATTTCTTTTTGTTCTAAACTTGGATTCCGAGTGAACAATTAGTTTGTATTACAAAACTCTATTTTTAACCATTTTAAATTTCTGCAAGAAAATTATTTAACCGAATTATATTCAGAGTTCATCGAAACTGGACCATTAAACTGATCAACCACGTGGTGGTAACGATACTTCAGATTGCAGAAGGTAAAAAGTAATAGACAAGCCGAGCGGTGAGGGAATGTCGAGATATATGTGAATCTGTGATTGTGATGGTCGTGGCAATGTGAAATCCACAGAACACTAGTTGTTTATTATTATATAACAAGAATACACACCATCATCTTGATATTTATGTAACAAGAATACACACCACTATCTTGATATTTATTAGATTAAAATAAACAGAGGATTTCTTTTTTTCTGTAATAACCAGCAGTATTTTATGTTGATCTATTATATATTATTTAAAAAATTTCGTATTTATTAGTATAACTCTTTGTTTTGGGGGAGTGATTTGCATCATATAACTATAATAAAGAACTATGGATCAAAGACTTGGAATATCTCCAAAATTTAGCTTAAGAAAATAGAATAAATCTTAAAGATTCATGTGAAAGTTCTACAATCAGGACAAGACATTGGAAATGCATCTAGGGAGGATACAAATGAGACATCCTTTGTTCTTTTCCTTATCTTCAGCCAAAGTCGTTTTAATGAAGTGCGAAGACGAGATATGCATTATAGGATTCTTGAATCAAACAGAGACAATAACTTGAACAATTAGTTGACGTCACTCTCAATCTTGTTTGTACGTTCGATTATAATATGAAAAACTATAAAAAAAATATATATAAAAGGATGTGGACATAAAATCTGACGTGATCATGTAAACGGCCAAAATGAAGAGATATGGGAACTTGAAACGCAATGTTAATCTGCCAGTTTATCCGAAACCGAGATAGACCAAAGTAAACCGGAACAATTGCAGTATATGATCAAAGTTGCACGAGATTTTTAAATCACAACTATTAGTTCGCAGCGTAAGACTTTTAAAAGTATCATAATACTGCATAAATCTAAGCCTCCATATTCCATAAGATAAAGTTAGTCCTTGAGTAATCTTTACGTAGCCTCCCCAAGAAGTTCTTATGCATATTAGTAGGCTTGCGTTATTAATCAAACCGAACAAAATGTCCAGTTCTCGGTTCAGTTCAGATAAGAGGTTTAGTTCGATTCGGTAATTAAAAAAAATCGGTTTTTGGTTCCATACAATTAATTCAGTTTTCTAAAAAATTAATTAACAAAAATATTATACTGATCTTAACCAAAATTCCGAACCAAACTAAGCAAAATCTAAAATAAAATAACCTAACTTGACCACATATTTCAAAATTTTAATCAATTAAATTTAACTGAATTTGAAAACTTTGGTTAAGCTCACTAAAAAAATTAAAATCGAACTAACCGAAAACCAAATCGAAACAAACTTTTTCGGTTAAATTTTATGAAATTTTGACTGAAATAAACTAACTGAATTCCAAACTAACTGATCTAAGAAACCAAATAACCAAACCAGCATGCCAACACATTAGGGTTAGCTTTCTACAACTTCATGTATTCCTCTGTAATTTTAAAAATATTTTTGTTTACAATAATAAAATGTATACCATATATACAATTCTAAGATATATTGATCTTTTAAAATTATAATATTTTTAAAAAGAAATTTTTAAATATAATTTTATATAAATAGCAATGCATATGACTGTGTAATATTTCAAAAGATATATAACAATATTGTTGTAGGTTATATTTTAAAAAAAGTTTAACTAGTTTTTTTATAAGATATAATTTTGTAAATAAAATAAAAGTTTCTCATTTTTATCAAAATTTAATTATAAAATATGAAATTTATTTTAATTTGCACGTGACCATAAATTAACTTGTTATCTGTCCACAACATCACATCTTGTCACATCATATGACCACATCATCATTTTGAGTAGAAAATATAGTTTGAGATTTAATATGATAATGTTTTTAGTGAAAAAGAATTAAAGTTTGAAATGGGTGTTAGTGCCACACTAAAAGTATAAAATCTGATTTTTCATTTCTTAAAACTAGTGAACTAATAATTATTGAGTGTTTTCTAATTTTTAGCTCATATTTAAGTGTACTTTTACCGATTAGTATAGTTAGGCTGTAACTGGTGAATCAAAAAAAGAATAAATGGAATAGGAGGAATGAAATAACATGAATAGAATAACATAAATGCAATGCAGTAGAGAAATGGAATAGATCCATTCCATTTATTCCTTAACAAAATTGTTATAGAATTGTTTGTTTTGTATTTTGTTTATTTTTTAAAAAATATTGATGGAATGAGCATTTCATTCCATTCACGTTAAATGGTAAAACAAATTCATGAAACTAGTTGAATTGATCATTCCAAAGCTTTCTATTACAAAAAAAGGTAATCCAGTTACGTCCTTAATTCTTTTTTAATTTGCCCCTAATCGACATGATCCACATAGATTTATTCTTACACTCATTTTCAGAAAACTTCGTACTAATCAGAATTAGATACTATTTATATACGGTGTTTAAATTAGTTCGCAAGTTTAGAAATGGGAAAATCAGATTAATAAATATCATATATTAAAATGGGTTTTTCTAGCTCATATCCGACTACAAGTTTAATAAATTTCTAGCTCATGTCCACATCAGAAATCAAATGAGTTTTCTAGCTTATATATTAAATATTATCTGTCTAATTTTCTTATGTGCGACTTAAATTCACTTATCACTTAAACCAATACCAACCATTTTCTAGTTTTCAATTTGTTACCAGAAAACTGGCTAAATGTTTCATTGAAACTTAAACATTTATCTTTAGTAAACATACAAAAAGCTAAAATTTTACTCATTTATTTTAACATATAAGTAGTTTTGGAACAAATTTTGTTTCACAACATAAGTTGTATTCAAAGTTCGATACAAAAAAGTGATAAAACATGTTTAAACAAAAAATTTAAATTAAAATTAGAAATATTATTTATCATTGGTCTTTCTCTCTCTTTTATATTTTTTTGGGCAAATCTTTTTTTCTCTCTCTCTTTTATTAAATGTTAAAAACATAAAGTTGTTTTTCTTAATACTTGTATTTTTAGTCAACATCCATGTTCTAAAACGCGGTACAAGCTGATTAAACGGTTGTGTTTTGACCCTGTTCGGCCATTCAATTAAGAATTATCAAAATCATTCACTCTTTTACGTTTTAAGCTTAAAATCGGATCTTAAATGCTAAATTTACAAGTTTGAAATATAAATGTCAAGAAAAACGCAAAAGAAATGATGAAATCTGAGAAACAAAGATACGGCGATTCTAAAATCTATTGGTATAACTTTAAAATGTATGGAAGAAGAAGATGAACAAAAAACACAAAATAAAAATAGACAATTTGCATCCTATAACCAACCAATAAAAACAATAATTCACAAAATAATCAAATCTCCTATCTCTCTCTTCTTTTCTCTTCCTATTTTTTTTATCCTCTCTCGGACAAATTAATTTTAGTTTATCTTTTTTTTTTTGGCAGCAAACGGCTATTCTATTACTCAAACTTGAGGTGGTCTGGGAAGCCAGACCGGAATAGAACAACCAATAAAACATAAAGGTCTATGAAATGAATGTGCATTCCTAGCTCACGAATCTGCAATCTCATTCTGCGTCCTTGGAAAGTAGCTGATCTTGAAGTCCGAAAATCACAACCGAAGAGTTTAAATGATTTCCAACTCAGTTGAGAAGTTGGGCCAAGCTTGTGGCTGTTCCATCATTGCAATTAGATCCTTGCAGTCCGTCCCAAACCTCTGACAGGTCGAGTGTTGTATCATGCTCTCCATTGCCCTTTGTAACGCTTCCAGTTCTGAGTGTAAAGCTGTCTCCCGCCTCCTCAAGTTCTTTGACCCCATGAGTTGAATCTTCTCCATTGTATCCTTCCAAACCCATCCCATTCCACTATACTGAGCGGTGGAGGTCCATGAACCATCCACCATACAAATATTACCCAAGCTTAAGGCTTGTGTTTCTTCAGCAGTATGTGCATATGGCGGAACCGGTACAGTGTCTCTTACATTGTACCAAGCTTGGCACTCACTCTCTGCATACCTGACTAGTTCCAATGGGTCTCTGTCTATTCGTCTAAACAACTTATCGTTCCTAGTTTTCCAGATGTACCAAATTATCCAAGGATAAGGATCTCTATCATCCTCTGGCTGCAGAATATCATTCTTTCTCCAAAAAAGATAGTCCATATTAGCATAAATACTAGATACCGGAAAGATTTGAGAGCTCGACGGCGTTGATGATAGTTCCCATGCTTGTAAGGCCGGTGGGCACTCAAAGATAGCATGAGTAACAGTCTCTTATGGCGCTCCACATCTTGGGCAATAATTATCACATCGCATATTACGGCGTACCAGATTCCTCGTCACGGCTACCTGTCCTGATATTAGTTGCCATATAAGATGACAGATCTTTTGTGGCGCATTCACCTTCCAAGCAAAGGCTTGAAGTTTTGTAATACTGGGTTGTAGAACATCTATATCCTCCTCATCTCTCATCAAATTTGTAACAACCCAATATCCTCACTTAACAGTATATTGTCCGTTCTTTGTGTAGCTCCAACAAAATGTATCACGTCGATGGAATAGGGCTCATGGCCAAACTCATAATCATCGGGATATCATCTTGAGCTGCATATTGTTCAAGTAATCGAACATCCCAGTCCTTGGAAACATGATTGATAAGACTGCTTACGGTCATCCTTAGGTTTACTACTGGGGCCCGGGTGCGAGCCGGTCTAGCTGGCGTCGAAGGGATCCAAAGATCCTCCCACACATTAATTTCATACCCTGAATGCACTTTGCTTCTGATGCCCAGTCGTAATAGCTTCCTCGCAGCCATAATACTCGTCCATACATACGATGGGGTATCTGCTGCGCCAATCCGCAACAGCGAACACATACAGTAATATTTTTCCCGAAGAACTCTTGCTACTAGTGAATCCGGGAATTGAACAAGACGCCAAAGCTGCTTAGCTAGGAGAGCTAAATTAAATTCATGGTTCATACGGAAACCAATTCCTCCCTCCTCTCGAGGTGCACACATTTTCTCCCATTTTGCCCAATGGATCCCTCTTTTTGGAGGATTTGAGCTCCACCAGAATTGTGCAATGGCACTTGCCAGGTTCTCACATATCTCCAGAGGAAGCAGAAAGCTGGACATGACATAGGTCGGAAGAGCTAACAATATAGATTTAATTAAAACCTCCTTCCCTCCCTTAGATAATCATCTACCAGTCAAGCCATTCACTATGTGTAGGAGTTTCTCTTTTAAGAAAGCAAATAATTTACACTTTGAACCACTGATGTCCTCTGGGATTCCTAAGTAGGAGCCCATCCCGCCTTCGTTTTGTATACCAAGAGTATCTTTGATCTGCTGCCTATCATTCGCTGGAATCCTTTTACCGAAGAGTAATGAAGATTTGTCAAAATTAATACGTTGACCTGATGCTTTCTCATATTTCCTGACTACTTTCATAACTTCTTCACATTCACGGGGCTCCGCCTTACAGAAGAAAAGGCTATCATCAGCAAAGAGAAGGTGTGATACCGAGGGGCTAGCGCGAGCGACTCGCATCCCCGTTATCTTCTCTTGATTCTCTGCTTGATTAAAAAGGCTAACGAGCGCTTCCGTGCATAGAATAAATATGAAAGGAGACAAAGGATCTCCTTGTCGTAAACCTCTCCTAGGGACAATGTTTCCCCTTGGTTCTCCATTCATGAGGACTTTATACTTGACCGAGGTGATGCATAGCATAATCCATTCAATCCATATCTCTGAAAAACCCATCTTTCTCATGACTGCCTCAATGAATGACCACTCCATTCTATCGTATGTTTTATTCATATCAGTTTTTATGGCCATTCGTTTAACCCGTCCTCCCGGTTTAGTTCTCAAAGCATGAAACATCTCCTGAGCTATCATGATATTATCCGTAATCTGTCTACCA
>NC_027749.1:17002483-17060198 GCF_000695525.1 Brassica oleracea var. oleracea | reverse complement strand
ATGTGCCACTGTTCCCTCAAAAAGAAACTGATTAACCATACAAGTTAAATCATCTTCGACAATATCCCAAAACTTCTAATAGAAGAGAGCTGTCATTCCATCCGGTCCTGGAGCTTTCTCTGGGTGCATAGCAAACAATGCCAATTTGACCTCCCATTCAGTTACTGGAGCAGTCAGGTCCTCATTTATTGCCCTAGTAATCGTAGGTGAGATCTCTGATAGCGCATCAGCTATATCCTCAGGGTTGGAAGACTCAAAAATTTGTCAGAAGTAACTAGTAGCAATGGCTACTAACCCTTCCTCATCTTCCACCACATTCCCATTGTCATCTAAAAGTTGTGTTATGCTATTCCTAGCTCTTCTTTGCTTCACCAATACATGGAAATATTTTGAATTCCTATCACTTTCTCTTAGCCAGAGAACCCTATTTTTCTGTCTCCAAAACATCTCTTCTGCCTTAAGAGCAGAGTTTATCTTTTTGTTATTTCACCAGTTCACCCATTAAAATAAAAAAGAATGACTATTTGTTTCCATGCCGCCTTCAAATTGGTGCTTGGAACCAAGAAAGAGTGAGAAAGCATATGGAACAGAACAACGACAAAATATGTTTGCTTCGTATATATGGATATAAAAAAAAAACATATTATATAACATGATAAAAATAAAAATTGTAACTTCACGTGGATAATCAATGTTAGAAAACCACGGGACGAAGCAATATCATCTGTTTTTTTTTTTCCGCTCAGTTGATGCAACTTTCAAAAGCAGCTTCGTAACTAGATCACATCCCCTATTTATAGCTTTTGGCTCTACTAGCTTCCTCTTCAGTCTCATAAACTAAAGAAAAACTCAATTTACTTGATCATCAATGGAGATAAACAACAACAGCGGTACTCATGATGAAGAACTATATTCACTGTCTGAGATAATCTCTTCGTTGTCTTCAGAACATCATAATGAACTAAACCCTTTGCAAGAGATATTCGGTGCGCACCCGAGCTCTTCAACGCTTTTCTTTTCCGAGCCTAAGGATGTTACCAAGACAAGTAATCAGGGAGACAAAAGAAGTCATTGTAACAAGAACAACCATGCGGGTAAACGACAACGTTCCATGGAATATCGTGTGCTGATGGAGAAGGTTAGCTAGGAGGATCTATATATCTAAGTTACAACTTACAACAATCCCTTATCTGGTCTCTTCTCTTGCGTGCTTTCCAAGCTAAAGTATGTTTATTTTCTTTTCTTGCTTTCTAAATTGTGCAGAAAAGACGACAACTTATAAGAGATAAAGTAGATATATTACAGGAGCTGACGCCTAATTGCGCAAAGGTTATAATTACTCTATACATTAATATAATCAAATACGATAATGAGGTTCTAATGCTTCTTTATTTTGGGTTTATCTACAGTCCGACCTTGCAACAAAGCTTGAAAGCATCGTAGAATACATAAAAAGCTTGAAACATCAGATAGATGTAACATACTTTTTCTCATCAGATAGAATACACACGCACATTCACGAATTAACCAAGTCTTATGTGGTCCAGATGATGTCTAAAGCATACACAGAGCCTGCGGGTTACATGGCACCAGTTTATGGAGCTCAAGCACCATGTATGTCTCCATACACTAGTCCTTGGTGTTATTATGCGCCAGGAATCCCAATGATGCCTCACCAAAACATTCCCTTTAACACGCAATTTCATCAGGTATGGATCCTTGCTACTTCGATTTAATTACAACCTTATCTTATTCAACAGATTCTGATTTATGCCATCAATTTGCATTACAGGTATATGAAACGGCGCCGCCTAATCAAACTCAAATTTAGTATAATCTTTATTGCTTCTTATTTAAGACCCTGCTGGTTTTTGAATCGTTTCTTGCTCATGTAAATACTGTTGTTTATTTATTTATTTAAATACTGTTGTTGAAAACTTAGATACTGTTGTTGTAAATACTGTTGTTGTAAACTTAGATATATATATATATATATATATATATATATATATATATATATATATAATACGTCTCGAAATGGATAAGTTTCTTTTAGATATGAAGTTTAATTGATGGACCGAACTGTGACACCACTTATTTCCTCTGTTTTGCTCGACAACTCCCATTGCCGTATGCAGAATTAATAAACAACTCCATTTTTTTTTTCTTTTTAAATTATTTGTCAAAAAAACAACAAATTTGATACTTAATAAAACAAGAAAGCAAGTATGATTTATATTCATAATCCTTCAAATTATTTATACATATTAGAGCAAGAAACCAAATTTGATTTGTATTCAAATTCCTTCAAATTATCAATATATATTAAAACAAGAAAGCAAGTATGATTTGTATTCAACTTCCTTTAATCTGAACCAAACTACCTCTTTAAACTAGACCCGTTAAATTATCATAACATACCAGTTTGTATTACTGACGCCGTTGTGTCACCACTAGGCCGGTTAATAGATAAATTGCATGTTGTTGACACAGAAAAACAAAAATTCTGCCAGCCGTTTCAGCCTCCACAACCACCGCCACAGCCGGCGGCACATGCAGAGCCATGCACGTCGTCAGTTTGAGATTTTGAAGCTCCGTCGCTACAAGTGAAAGTCACGGCGGCTCTAATGGAGAGAGCTAAAACTGCTGCCCAAATGTAGAGTAAGATGTTGATGCCTTCGCCGTTATCTGCCGCCACGGCCGCAAGTCCTTTTACCATTGTACAAGTTTTTGTGCATCGCTCTGAGTCTCTGACGATTGTGACTGGTTGATAAAGAAAGAGAGAAAGCGAGAAAGAGAGAGTAATTGGCATCTTTCAAATGTGTGGTTTTAGTTTATTTCGAGTCAGCAGTCACCACAGATGTGACGACTCTTTCTTCACTTTGGCCTTTGGTTTAACTCTATGGTCAAACTAGTTTTACCAATATGTATGTGGAGCCATTCGTCATATCTCACTACTGAATAGCTGACTTTTATTGTTATCCAAACACAATAGTTTTAACTTTTAAGAGTGATTGATTACCTTTAAGAAAAAAATAGTTTTGAGTGAAGTTAAGAAATAATGCCCCATGAAAGTAAAATAATTCTTTTTCTCAAAAGGAAAGTAAATAAAATTTAAAAGTAACACAATAAATGACATAATTGTAAACACGACGGCTCTTTCGGTGCATCGATGCCCAAACATACCTTTAGAAGACCACTCTTAAAGAACTAAACAAAATGATTTGAAATGAAATATATGTGACATAAAACAGCTCTACTCGTGAAACGTAAGAGAGAGTAATAAGAATAACTGGTGTGTAGACTTAGGGGTGGGCAAATAAACCCAACTCAAAAATCTGAACCGAATCCGATAAGATAAAAATGAATCTGAACAGATTCGAATCCAACATAAATACCGAATGGATCTTATTTTATGGTATTTTAAATTATGGGTATTATCCGAATCGAACCCAAACCTGAATAGATACCCGAAGAATCCGAAACATTCAAAATTTCAAAAAAAAAACTTGTGCCAAATACCCGATGGTTAAAGGTGGCGGTTGAACCTTGAAGTTTTGAGATTTTAGTTTTGTTTCATTGAATAATGTTTCTCATTTCATGAGAACTTAGTTTTCATTTATTTGGTTTTCTTTCTATCAATAACTATGTTTACCTTTCGTTTGATTTTGAACGATCACGTTTGATGTTCCTTTCTTATTTTCGAATCAATTTTACTTATTTTTTGGTTACAAAATATGTACTAATCATGTATTTTAAAACCGAAAACCCGATTTTACTTATGTTTTGGTGACAAAGTAGATACAAATCAGGTATATCTAAACTGAAGAACCGATTAAGACCAGAACCTGAAAGTATATCTGGTTGTACCGGTTCTTTGAATATTTACTAACCCCGATCCAAATTCTATAGAACCCGAACCGAACTTGCATATAACCCGAATGAGGTTGATTTTGATAAACCTGAAAAAGCGAGATTCGACTGGACAAAACGGAAACTCGATTGGACAAAACGGAAACCCGATTGGGATCCTGAACGTCCATGCCTACTTTAATCATTTAATAGCTATTTTATTATTTTTGATAGGAATGTATTTGATCACTATGTCAAACGGTTATTTTATTGGTTTATTTGAATTGATGGTCACTGCTGTATTTACAATTTTATGCTAAGTTCTCTTCACCAATATTTAATAATTTAAATATTGAAAATCAATAAAGGTAAGAATTGTCACAGTAAGATTAATTTGCAATTAAAAGGAAAAAATAGGAGTATGTATAAACAAAGTGTACAATTTCGAATTAAATACTAGTTGCTCGTGTTTAAAAAACAAAAAAAAAACTAATTACTCGAACTAATTACAAACCAATCTTTCTTTCCTTTTTTAGGTCAAAAAAAAATCAACGATTGTTTAACTCATAAAACAAGTTTAATTACCAATTATATTCTTCAAAATCGACGATAAGAAAGCAACGAAAACATGAGCTTACTGTTTCAGTTTCTTTTTAGATTTTTGAGATTTTCAGAAAATCTAGTTTGTCCGAGTCACCGGTTCTATCCGATTTACTGGTCTTCGCTGGTTTTTAACGTGTCTAAACAGTCTCCTCCTTCCTCCAACTAATTATGGTGTCAAAGCCGAGAAACTTGGTCTCTTGTGTGGAACATGATTCGTTTAAGTCACCCTTACCGGATTTGCCTTATTATCAACAAGAGGTTGTTGAGATATTAGTTGCAAGGTTTTTGAGGTTACTGACAACTGATTGCAAGCTTACCTCCCTTCATGGCACATCATTTAAAGTCCTAGAGGACTGGACTTTGAAAGTTGAAATATTGGCGGTGGTATGTATTCTGTATGCAGTTGTTATTACCTCAGCGCAACCTTTGGAGTGCAGTTCTCTACTGCTATGTGCAGTTCTAAGTCAAAGTCTATCCTTCATTTGAAACCTTGGTTACATGTTGTTGGACCCATCTCCCCTTGCTTCCTGCTGTCGGAAGGTATGGTGTTCATATCTTGTTGGAGTGAGTCATTCTTGTTCGATCATTGCCTCCGAATAGATCTGATTGCCTTAGTAAGAGGTCCTTGTTTCCTGGTAATCAAGAGATTATGCTGCTTTTGAATGGTTCTTTACCTAGTAGTAAGGATATTATAAACCCTTTGAGTTTCAGGTTTAAGCTCCCTTTACCTCAGTATCCGGATGCTACTCTTTATAGAACCAGGTTATTACCTCATTATGAGGCTATTATCTGGACTTTTGTCTTTGTGGCTATGGATTATGTTGTTTCAAGCTTGTCTATTTGGCGATGGTGGTTCACCTCACAACAATCAATCTTTTGGAAGAGGTGTTTGGTCGCCTCTGAATTGGTTGAGAACTTCCCAAATTGTTCGGCTAATGGAACGTGGATTGTGAGTTCTGCCTTAAGAGCCAAGGATGGAATGCCGCAGGAAGCTCCTCACTCAACATTATCATCTGGACACTCGAGTCTTCAGATTCTTTCGGACTTTATCGTCCCCTTCTTTGCCATGCGCACATGGTTGGATTTGATTGAGATTACAGGTTACTTCGTCAGGAACCTTGTCCCTCTCGTCACTCCGCTATCATGTTCTTTTAATTTTTGCACAATCTTCGTTTTAGTTGTTGTTGTTTATGCAATGGATGTTGTTCCCAAATTTTGGTGTTCTTCCGGTACTCTGTTTTGAGTTTATGAAATGAAACCGATGACAAAAAAAAATCATGGTTTTAAATTAAACGCGAACCAGAAAACTTACTGTGTCGTGCTTGACCGGTCGGACCTAGCTATCGGTCTAGTCAAGTTTTCAAAACATTTAATACAAACACAACAAAAGTTGAAATATTTCCGGTATCGAGACAAAGCAAATAGGTACGCTTGGAGGAGTACCAGGGTCATTCTAAAGAAATCAGGAGCTGATTTTGGATTGTCTTCTAGTGACCTTGAAGAATCCAAAGAAGCGTTAGCGTTTTCTTACGGAAAATCAAAGATATTTTATATATAACATTAATTTATTTCCCAAAATAAAGCGAAAGTTTTTTCTTATATATATAAATCAAAAGTTTATTGTTGTTTGTGCTTGTTCATACATCATAATCACTGAAAAATGATTTTCTCTGGAGTTGAGTTTTGAACATTATTAACAGGATAAGAGATTAAAAATAACTGCACAAACTAGGAGAATAAATAGATAAAGTGATAAACTGCAAAAAGACCACGATTACGCCTAATTATCGTCCACTTATCTATTTTTAGATACATCAATTTATATTCATTAGATTCTAATTTCACTCTAGAAACATATTAAAACAAAAATTCCCGTTCAATTAAAATAATTTCTATATTTTTTTTAATAATATAATAGATTTGTCTGGACCACTACATGGTTTTCTTTTATTTTCTCTGGGATCTAGTCATCTATTAGGCAAGGCTGTACCTGGCATTTGGAAGACTAGAAACAAGGAAAAAAAATTGGCTTCCGTAAAAATAATTTATCATTAACATAAAAAGATTGATGATTGGAAGACTAGATATAAAAGAGATGACTCCATAGTGGACTTTTAAAAGACTAATAATTTAAAAAAACTTTACCAATGGACAATGGTTAGTACATGATGTAACCTGTAGGAGAAACAAAAGACTTTGTTAATTGAGAATTAAGGGAATAACTAGAAAACAATCGATTAGGTTTTGATAACTGCTAACAATTCGACTCATGTAACTACTGCTTTCACCACCTCTACTATCTAAACATTTGAAAAACTGGCCCCAAAATTATTTTTATATTGATCAGCCCTCAAGGAAATGTATGATGGACTTGTATCCATGCTTGATGGGTTTGTATCCAGGCCCGGCCCTGTTAGTAGGAGGTATGAGAGTGGTATTACTTCATAACCCAATATTTTCAGCATTTTACTTAGGATTTGTTATTGTTTATATATCTTTATTGTATATTTTAGCAAATTCTCATTTTGTAGTTGCTGCACAACTCTTTATTTACGTGGATGCCATAAATGTAATGTTATTTGCTGTTATGTTCATGAATAATTCAATATTCCATAAATTTAAATCTGTAGACTGTTGGGAATGAGATTACTTCATTGGTTTGTACAACTATTATTTTTTCATTAATTGATATGATTCTCGATAGATCATGGTACATGGTTATTTGGACTATAAGATTAAACCAGATTTTAGAACAAAATTTAATAAGTAATAGTCAACAAATAGGAATTTTTTTATCAACAAATTGTTTTCTTCCGTTTGAACTCATTTCAATAATTCTATTAGTTGCTTTGATAGGTGCAATATTTGTGGCTCGTCAATAAAAAAAGTTCTGATTAGTAAAGACCAAAGAAAACTTTGTGTTTGTGTTTGTTATGCTATTTTTTCCGTTCATTCAATTCAATTTTATTTAATACTATTTCATATTTAAATATAAATTTTTACATTTGATATATATCTGAAATTTTTTCCCTTATATAGTTTTTATTCGTACTTTGTTATTATATTCGAGTTGATTCACTACAAGAAAATAATAGTATTGCAACACATAAAAAATTATTGCAAAAAATCAATATATTGTTGCAAACATAGAAATTGTAACGAAGTCTCAACAAATTTTATCTTGCTGCTGATTGACTGTTGCAAAATCATATTTGTTGCATGAGTATTGCAAAATTTGCGATAAATTATGTTCTTGTTATATTTGTTGCATTAATGTGATGACAATGGTGTAGTAAATTTAAAGCAAAATTACAACATTTCATTTGCTACTCCTCGTCGTTGTAAATCATTGCTACAAAACACATATAGCAAGCACTATTGCAAATTTCTAACAACTATTGTAACCAATAATCAAAACAAAAATGTTTTAAAATATTATATGCAACCATTAGCTTATTAAATTATCACGACAATGTCTAGTCCAATGCAACGATGCAATGTATGGTTGAATTGTTTTTTTTTTGTAATGTGCATTGGTTTTCTTTTCACGGTATATTTTTTGGTTTTAATATTTTCTACTTGATTAATTAAAATAATAATAAGCTGGTTATTTGTACAAAATTCATTAAACTGATTATTAGATAAATTTTGTAACAATTAAAATAACTATATCTTTAGCAATCAAAGACGAAACCACCCAACAAATTATAATAACTTTTTACAAAATTCACAGTAAATAAATATAAAATACAAAAATGAGAGAATGTTTTTTACACCAAGCGATTGTGAGGAAAAAAATACTTTTCACTATTTTCTCTATTTTTTTTGTGACTGATTTTCTCTATTTCTTCAAGCTTCTATATATCCTTTTTGATGTGTGCTTCTCTGGGAAAATAGCAGAAAATACACCATTGATTAGAATGACTGTTGAACATAAGAAGAATGTAGTTAAGAAAACAAATTTATAAGGCATTCAAAAGAAATAATTATAATTCCTCAGAGACATACCTGGTATTTTCTACTCAAACCCAGCTACCGTCGGATCTCACAGACTATTTGACTACGAAACATACAAAAAATTAACTGAAATAATCTGACTCCAGCAAAAGCTAAAACACATGTCTGTGAGAACCTATACAAACAAACACACATCGTCCAGTGAAATTGAAAATGCTAATACTAAATATAGAAATGTATGTGCGTGGCTTATAATTATAGATATGTATATGGGTTATGTTTTAGTTTGTATTCCAGAAAAAGTTTGGAATATATATAGAGACAGAGAAAGCAGAATGTCATACATATATAAATGTATAAGCGTTAATATAATTGTGATTATATTCAAAAAAAAATCTAACCGCCAGAATATTTGCATCCATTTGTACTTATCTAAAGAAGATTCTGAACTGTTAGACAACTGAAATATCAAAAAGGTTGTTATTAGTTTGGTTAGAATATTTGTACTTATTTTAAATATTTTGAATGAAAATCAAACGTAGAATTAGGCTATGCAATATTCTTTTTCTCAGTTGTGGATATGCACAAAACCTAATAATTATGAAAATATGTATAGATATAAATCAAATAGATATAAACTAGACTAAAAAAATTAATCAATCTTAAATCATACTTAGGTTGATAAGAAAAGTTAATGGTATATCAGGCGAAAACTAATTAGTTTTATGGCAAATGTTTTTGTTGACACCTGAACCCAATAAAATGAAACCAACCACGGTTATTAAGAGTTAAAAATCCAAAATACATAATTTCACAATTGTCATAAGAGTTCTTCTTAATCGTTACATTTTTGTGACATGTTTTTAACGCTAAAAAACGTCAACTCGTTATCGTTGAATAATTCTCACAAATTTACAACATATGTTCATATGTTATAAAAATATTGGAATTTAGCAACATAATTTGCAACAAAAAGATTTTGTTATGATTTTGCAATAAAATTGTAAGGTATGGTCATTATTGCAAAAAATTTGCAAAAACTTTTGCAAATTTTTAACAAAAAATAAAAGTTGCAAAATTGTGTTACAATATCCAACTTTTCTTGTAGTGATTGAATCCGGTGTATTTTTTTAAATATTTATATTAAAATGAATCAAAATTGATAAGGAGTTGCTCAATAATACTCGAACATGTACTTGTTTTGAGTGCCTATTTATTTTTGATTGGTCTTTATGGATTGATTACGAGTCAAAATATGGTTACGGCTCTTATGTGCCTTGAACTCATACTCAATGCATTTAATATGAATTTTGTAACATTTCCGTAACGTTTTCTATACATGTTATGGGACGCAACGAGGGAGTTGTGTTCTTTTAGAGAGGGTGAATTGAAACATCCCGAGTTGTGATATATGGAAAGGCTTAAGAGAATTGATTTGGGTACCTATGTCAACAAAATTGACTTACTTTTTCGTCATACATCCGTTTAGAACTCTAGAGTTAAGCGTTCTTGAGCTGGAGTAGTGAACGGATGGGTGACTTGTCGGGAAGTGATTTGTGATATCGTGCGAGTGAGGCCAAAGCACGTGGAAAGGTCGGGTGGTGATTGCAGGGTTAGTAAACAATTTTTTCGAGCTTCGGAAAAATTAACGCACTGACCGTTGGATGGGATGGGGTCCACGGGCCAAGTGAACGGGGGTTGGTGGCCCATTAGTCGTGGACAGTCGAGGCGTTACAAGTGGTATCAGAGCTGGTTAGAGATCTCGGTTCTGACCCGAGAGCCGTCTTGAGACATGTCATGGGGCGCAAAGAGGATATTGCGTTCTTTGAGAGGGAGTGAATTGTAACATCCCGAGTTATGATATATGGAAAATGCTTAAGAAAATTGATTTAGCTACCTATGTTACCAAAGTTGACTTACCTTTTGTGTCACATATCCGTACAGAACTCCAGAGTTAAGTATGCTTGAGCTGTAGTAGTGGAAGGATGGGTGACCTATAGGGAAGTGGTTCGCGATACCGTGCAAGTGAGGTCAAAGCACGGAAAAGGTCTGGTGGTGATTGAATGGTCAGTAAACAAGACTTTCGGGCCTTGAAAAATTAAAAGACCGACCGTTGGAACGGGATGGAGCCCACGGGCCGAGAGAGTGGGCGTGGGTGGCCCATTAGTCGTGGGCGGTCGGAGCGTTATAAGTGGTATCAGAGCCATGTTAGTCATCTCGGTTCTGATTCGAGAGGCGTCTTGAGACCTGTCGTGGGGCACAAAGAGGACGTTGCATTCTGTGAGAGGGAGTGAATTATAACATCCCGAGTTGTGATATATTGAAATGTTTAAGAGAATTGATTTGGTTACTTATGTCACCAAAATTGACTTACTTTTTCCGTCACACATCCATTTAGAACTCTAGAGTTAAGTGGGTTTGAGCTGGAGTAATGAAATGATAGGTGACCTATCGGGAAGTGATTTGCGATACCGTATGAATGAGGCCAAAACACGGAGAAAAGTCGGGTGGTGATTGCAGGGTCAGTAAACAAGATTTTTGGGCCTTTGGAAAATTAATGCACCGATTCTTGGAACGGATGGAGCCCATGGACGAGAGAGCAGGCGTGGATGGCCTATTAACCGTGAACGGTCTAGGGTGTTATATATATATATATATTATAAATAAAAACAGAATCTCCAATAAACTCTTAAGTGGGATCGTAGGAGCTAAAAAACGTGGAACCACCAGTCCACAACGAAAGTAACAATTGTTTTTTTTTTCAGATAACATTTCTTAAGAAAATCCAATAAAATAAAAATCTAAAAAGTCTGAAAATATGTAAAAATAAGTAGAGTTTGGATCCAAATTATGTATACCTGTGACTGAAAAATTCTAGATTCTTTTAAATCTTGCTTTTCTAATAGGACAATTGTCTTAAAGATTTATAAAGCACACTTGTCTTAAAGATTTATATAAAATTTTCCTTGAAGATAGTATCCCTGTTACTATTTAACTTGAAAATAGTAGCTTTAAGACACAAACACACACACACACACACATATATATATATATATATATATATATATTTGAAGATCATCATAATCCTACATATTTTAAAATACATATGAAATATTTTTCTTATCATTTCGACCAAGTGTTTGAGTCACCTTCCATAAAAACGAAGTATAATTAATACACATTGAATACATATGAAATATTTTTCTTATCATTTCGACAAACTATTCATGATTACTTTTTTTTTTTGAGAAAGAGTATTCATGATTACTTGAACGAAGACTTATATCAGTTTTAATATGTAAGATGTACAAATTCAGAAGATTGATATAAATTTACATATGCCTCCTAGTTTTAGCATTAGCTTTAGGGATCTTGTTAATGACTTTAGAGTTGAAGTCTTTAAATAGCTTCTTCATGTCCCTCCCGCTTTTACTTGCTGCATAATTCAGCTCTTCTTCGTATAGCTCATACAGCATCGGTATCGTCTCCAGAGCCACGAATACTTCACCAAAAAGTCACACAATGTAATTAAATACATATTCTATAATAATCATCATGTTACTTTATCGGATGATATGATAAATGTCATTATGCTATGTGTAATATTAATGCACAGATGGATGCATCATTGAACACTGAATCCTAATTAGTTTTATAGCAAACTCTAGTTAGATAAAATCATAAAGACTCACCAATGAATAGGAGAGTTAGAGAGCTGAAATAGTTTCCGACCACTGATAGTATCCATAGTGAAACAACGGCCTGAAAAAGAACGTGAAACAAGTTTTCAACCCAGACAATATTTATGTGATTAATATTTCTTAAATTAAGGTTTATATAATGGGTTTATACCAACACCAGGAGTCTGAAGTCTTTTCCACTTGAAATATCATACAATTTGATGATGAACCAATTTATCTTGTTGAACAAGAATCTCCAAGTTGATTCCGAAATCTTTAGATCGTTAATACTTGGTGGTTCCCTGAGCGAAATGTCGTGTTGTTTCAGTACTTGGTTTTATAAAGAAGAATCAAGTGTTAATGTTTTTTACCGCTGAATTAGTTGTGAAGAGCCAATGTAAGACCAAATGAGGAATATAAAAATGGAGACCAAGAGGATCTGGCAGATGAAAGTGATGAAAGGATATTCAACCACTTCGAACAAGAACCATATCAATGTGAATACCGCCAAGATTGTTCCTGATTCTTTCTTGTTCTTCCAGAACATTACATCAGCAACTACAACATTTCAAGAGTAAATCTCGTTCAGATAGGAAGATTAAAAGCAGAGAATTAATATAAACAATAAGAATAAAGATATAATGTTACAGTGTCCTCCTCCTAGATTGTGGTACAGAGATCTTCGTTTCCTGGATGAAGAAGCTCCATGTTCATCCATTTCGGACCCGTAAATCGCTATGTAGCCTTTTTGGTAGCTAAGATCAAGATGCAAGGTTTATATATATACTTCTCTACTCCGAATATAAGCAAGGATTCGTTCTTAGATTCATAAAGAAGAAAGTGATTTGAGAAAAGGGAAAGGTATGGCTTTTGCATGTTGCAAACTCATCCTTAAATATTATTGCATGTGTAAACTATTTTAAATATCTTGCGGAGAATCGTTCATTACTTGTACTGATCGAAAATATATTCCAAAAAGTTATCAAACATTTGAGCTCTTTGTTACTTAAACCCTTTCGCATGCAAGTATATTCCATTATTCCATTATTCCATATATTCCAAGTTGAGGCTAGAATGTTGTCACTAGGCCTTGTAATGGGCCTATTAGATTAGGTCCATACAGACGTGAGTAATGACTCATGATTGTTAGCACCCCTGGTTGAGGTCATGTGGGAAGGCTAAGGAGTCAATCAAAATTATACATAAGCCATGTAGAGTTTTAGATCGAATTTCTCAGCTTTATCTCGTCTGATTGAGTGATTGATGTTGATTAACTTCGATTGTTTCAGGTTTGATATCAAGTAAGCAAAGAAAAACACAAAACTTTTTTCACCCGGTGTTCGCTGATCTACTCACTAGGGAGGGAGTCGGTATCTCTCAACTGCTCCACTATCAATACCAATCAAGGTTACAAGATCACAACCATGGCGGATCAAGAGAAAGTACAAGGAATCAAGCTTGCTTATCATATACTCTGTAAGATCAGAAAGTCGCTGCCGGGATGGTACTTCTGACCGTATACCACTTTCGCAACTCCGTCAATGCTAACCCTCACGAAATCAAGCTAAGTCGATCTCCTTTTCTCTCTTCTCTGTAACTCGATCGAATTCTCCTTCTCTCTGTTTCGTGATAGTGATGATGCCAGCTCACGAGTTTGTTATAACAAACTCATCCACTTGATTAACCAAAGCGCAGCGTTTCCGTTTCACAAAATATGGGCTGAGACTTTGGGCTTTATTCTTTCTTGCAGGTTTCGTACGAGCTGGGCCACAGAATGCGAAGACCACTTGGAGTGTTGGCTAAACTTAGGTCCACAATCTCCACCTTTCAGACAAAAAACCAAAGCGCAGTCCCTCTCTCTACGAAACCCTAGTCACCTTGTCTCTCTCCCTTCTCTCTAAGGCGATCCGACGCCTCCGCCGCTTTGTGTCTGTCTCCGACGACTTCTGAAGCTTCTACAATGCTCCTCCGACTCCTGAGAACCCGTGTAACAACAAGGTGCTCTCTGTATCTATTCTTTTCCCTTCTGTTACTTTTCCTTAAAGTAACTTATCATCGGTTCTTTCTCCGACTAAACCTTTCTCTGTCTTTTCAGCAAATCTTCAAAGGACTCAAGCCCAACTTCTGATCTGAACACTTTGCATGACCCAAAAACTGAACCGACGAATCTTCACCGGCTCTGCATGTACCCGATATGAACCAGACTGCTTCAGAATCAACCATCTGACAGCAATAGCTTCAACTTTTCCTCATCATTGAACCCATATAAGTCTTCTCTTACCTTTCTCTTTTCCGATGAATACTGAAACTTTTCTGATGAACTTAAGTTGACTGTAGAAACCCTTTCTGACTCTGATCTTTACTCTGTTTCAGGAAACCTGAAGAGACTCCACCTGAAATCCTCCAGAGAAACTCCACCTCGCTTCCAATACTCGGTAACGAATTCTATCTTTTTTCTTCAAGTTGGTTCAAGACAATAAGAGTAGAGAACACCTGATGTTTTATATTTATGTTATCTAACCTCAATGTCTCTTTTGTTTTGCGAGGTAACCAACAATGGAGACACATCGTTACCCGAAGCCGCTTCTTCTTCATAACAAGTTCACTAACTCAGAACAAAACCTGAACTTCGGACCAGGTAACACTTTAGTTAGGAAATCAGCTGGATTTTTGCTTGTGTGGATCTTGTGTAGGATAATATCACCCTGAGCAACAATATCACGGATGAAGTGATATTTGTTAGCAACATGTTTAGTCCTTTCGTGAAATACTTTGTTCTTTGCTACAGCTAGGGCATTCTGTGAATCATAATGCATCTTGACACTGCTCGTCTGTAGACCTAGTTCTTCTCATATAGCTTTTAACCAAACTGCCTCATTGGTTGCTGCAGAGAGTGCCATATACTCCGCCTCAGTAGTCGATAGATCTACAACTGATTGCAAATTTGATCTCCACGAAACTGTATTACCCCAAAATTTAAACATATAACCAGTAACTGATCGTCGTCTTTCCAAATTAGCTGAATAATCTGAATCTGAAAAATCTTCAATTGAACAAACTGAACTATTAACAAACGTTAAACTGGTTTTAGATTCACCCCTCAAGTATTTAAGAATCCACTTAACTGTGTGCCAGTGATCCATTCCTGGTTTGGACATAAACATGCTCACAACTCTCACTGCGTGAGCTAAGTCTGGTCGGGAGCCTATCATGGCATACATTAGGCTCCCCACATCACTCGCGTAAGGAACTCCTTCCATTTTTGCAACTTGTTGTAATGCCTCTGCCTTGGTTAGAATCTTCAATTTGAATTGAGGCACCAATGGAGTTGTGACTAGCTTAGAATCTTCCATTCCAAAACTCTTTAGTACTTTCTCAATGTAGGCTTCCTGAGATAGCACTAGTGTTCCTTTCTTTCTGTCTCGGACAATGTCCATTCCAAGAATTCTGGAAGCTCTTCCCAAATCTTTCATTTCGAATTCTCTGCTCAGACTGTCATTCATCATCTGAATCTCAGTCTTGTCTCCTGAAGCTATTAGCATATCATCAACATACAACAGTAGATATATAGCTTTTGGAGTTTTTATGTTTCTCATATAGACACATGAATCGTATTCACTCTGTAGGAACTTTTCCTTTCTTCATAGAGCTGTCAAAACGTAGATTCCATTGTCTAGGAGATTGCTTTAGACCGTATACAGATTTCCGTAGAAGGCACACCTTGTTCTCATCGCCTGGTATTACATAACCTTCAGGTTGATCCATTAGAATCCTTTCGTCTAGGTTTCCATGTAAAAACATGGTCTTGACATCCAACTGTTCCAATTCATAATCTTTATTCACCGCAATTGAGAGGATCAGTCTTATTGAGACGTGCTTGACCACTGGTGGAAAGAATTCATTGTAGTCAATTTCTTCCTTCTGTGAGAATCCTTTCGCTACTAGTCTTCCCTTGTATTGTCTATCCTCAACTCTAGGGATACCGGTTTATACTTGAAAATCCACTTGCAGCCCACGGTCTTTTTACCCTTTGGTCTTTCTATGAGATCCCAAGTGTGATTTAATTAAAGTGAATCCATCTCATCATCAGCAGCATTATTCCAGTGCTTCCAGTCTTTACTCATCTTAGCTTCCTCAAAAGATTTAGGTTCTTTCTTCTCAATGTCATCTGCCACTGCTAGAGCATAGGCAACTAAGTTTGCATCCTCATATCTCGATGGTGGCCTCACATTTTTCTACGGATACGATCTCTAGTAAGTATGTAGTTGTCAGTAGAACTCGTAGATTCAGTGTCTTCCACAAAAGTCAAACCCTATGTCTCATCATCACTTTCTGATTCACTTGAAATTCCTTGATACTCTGATTCCTGTTGAGATACGTTTGTATTTCCAAGATCTGATGTCTCACCATGTTTATAGTTGGGACCACTAGGTCCACGAATCAGACTGGAACTGAAAGAGACTTTCTTCTTGGATTTCGTAGCTTGTTTGCCTGTGTAAACTGCATCATTTTCACCATCTGTAGGCTTCTTAGCTAGTGTGTCCTTGTAGATCTACTTGTAGTACACTTTAGGTCTTCTGGAACCCAAACTCTGTAACCTTTAACCCCAAACGGTTAACCTACGAAAACTCCCTTCACAGCTCTCGGTTTAGTTTTCTGTTGAGTAACATGAACATAGGCTGTGCAACTAAACCTTCTCAAGTGTGATAAATCAGGCATGTTCCCCGACCAAACTTCCTCTGGTAGTTTGAAGTCTATGGTTGAATTTGGTGTCATGTTTATCAGATACAGTGTTGTAGAAGTAGCTTCTGCCAAAACTCTTGTCCCAAACCAGTTTCTGCAAGCATACTCCTCACTTTATCCATAATGGCGCGGTTCATACGTTCTAAACCTCCATTATGTTGAGGCGTATAGGTGCATGTTCGATGTCTCTTGATTCCAGATGTTCTACACAACTCATCAAATGATTGTTGCAATATTCCAAACCATTGTCAGTACGTAGACACTTGATTTTTTTCTCTGTGTGCCTTTCAACTGCTTCTTTCCACTCCTTAAACTTAGAGAATGCTTCATCCTTAGTTTGTAGGAAATAAACCCACACTTTCTTACAGAAATCATCAATGAAACTTATGAAATACTTGAAGCCTCAAAGACTTCCCGGAGTTGATGGAGAACCCCAAAGATCTGAATGTACATACTCTAGGATGCCTTTAGCAGTATGCTTAGCCGTTGGAAAACTTTGCTTATGTGATTTTCCAAGCACACAACCTTCACAGAACTCTAGTTTCCCCACTTCATTTTTTTTGTATAAAACCTTCCTTTACAAGTAACTATATGTTCTTAGAACTCATGTGACCCAATCGAGAATGCCAAAATTTAGTCTTCATATCAGTAGATTAACTGACATTTACTTCACCGTGCGATACATTACCTTGTAAATAGTACAAACCATTCTCATATTTGCATGTAATCCCTTTCTGTCCATCTTTGTAGAATGTTATAGTGAAGTCTCCACTTTGATAGTTACATCATGACGTCTCTAGCATTCCATAGGAGATTAAGTTCATGCTCATGTCTGGCATATAGCAAACATCTTTAAGAATGACTACGGTACCATCTTCATTTGTAATCATGATCTTGCTAATGCCTTTTACTTTGCACTGTGTGTTGTTCGCCATTAGAACTTTGCTTCCATCTCCTTCTTGTAGATCAAATAAGACTTCTTTGTCTGGTGTGATGTGAAACGTACAGCCTGAATCAAGAACCCACTCCTTTCTTGAATCATGTATACTAGCTGTTAGTACTAGTGGTTGTTTGATTTCAGTTGTTGCATTCACTTCTTGTTCACCATTGTTTCTCTGTCTTCTGTTTAGACAGTCATGTTTCCAATGAGCTTCTTTGCCACATGAGAAAATACTCCTTTCTTTGTCTTGTTTGATATGCCTCTGGACTTAGATCGATCGTCTCGGCTTTTAGATCTGTTGTACTTCTTGTTGTTACCATTGTCAGACCACTTAGATGATCTTCCTCTTGATTCAACATATAACCCTTCAGAAGAAGACTTCTTTTTGTTTAATAAACTTTTTTGTCTAAGTTCTGCTTCTTTTGAATATGCTGAGGTAACAACTTCAGAGACAGTAAGAATATCTCTGCCAGTTCGTATTGAAGAGTGTGGACCAGTGGCTCATACACAGTAGGGAGACTCGAGAGCAGCTTGATCCTCGTCAGTTACGTTAACATTCAGACTTTCCATATCAGCTATTAGTTTCAAGAATATATCCACATTCTCTTCAATTGACTTGTCTTCTTCCATCTTGTAACATGAGAACTGTTTCTTCAGATAGATCAGGTTTGGAAGAGACTTGAGCTGATAAAGTTTCTCCAGAGACTTCCACATGCCTAAAGCGGCCTGCTCGTGCATGACCTTCCTCAAGATGGAGTCGCTCAAGTAGGTAACTTCTAACTATTAAATCCTTTTCGAACTTCTTTTGATCAAGCACAAGTTTCTCACCTTCTTCTTGTTTTTCCGAGGTGTAGTAAACCGTGTAGCCATCAACAATGACCGCTTTGGATCTCGAGCTGTCCCATCATTTTAAACTTTCACATACCTAAGTCTCTATTTCCATTAAACTTATCCATGTTGAACTTCCCAAGAGTAGGCTCCATCTTGAACCATAGATATCTTGAGATTCACTGCAACAAGAACACGAAGACTGCAACAACCACAACAACACAAGCAAGAATACCTCAAACCACAACAATCGCAATACGCAATTACAGATAAGAGATCTCTCTCCTTTCTCCTGTCAGATCTGATCTTACTCTATACTTAGCACCCAACCTGGCTCTGATACCACTTATAGAGTTTTAGATCAAATTTCTCATGTTTTATCTCGTTTGATTGAGTGATTGATGTTGATTAACTTCGATTTTTTCAGGCTTGACATCAAGTCAGCAAAGAACAACACAAGACTTTGTTCACCCGGTGTTCGCTGATCTACACACCAGGGAGGGAGTTAGTATCCCTCAACTGCTCCACTATCAATACGAATCAAGGTTACAAGATCACAACAATGGTGGATCAAGAGAAAGTACAAGGAATCAAGTTTGCTTATCATATACTCTGTGAGATCGGAAAGTTGCCGCCGGGATGGTACTTCTGACCGTATACCGCTTTCGCAACTCCGTCAATGCTCACCCTAACGAACTCAAGCTAAGTCGCTCTCCTTTTCTCTCTTCTTTGTAACTTGATCGGATTCTCCTTCTCTCTGTATTTGTGATTGTGACGATGCCAGCTCACGAGTTTGTTATAACAAACTCATCAACTTGATTAACCAAAGCACAGCATTTCCGTTTAACAAAAGATGGGCCGAGACTTTGAGCTTTATTCTTTCTTGCAGGTTTCGTACGAGCTGGGCCACGGAACGCGAAGCCCACTTGGAGTGTTGGCTGAACTTAGGTCCACAAGCCAACGTACATCATGCAAGTTCATATGAACAATTGTAATGAACAACATTTTATAATTTATACCCTTGTCTTAAAAGCACAGCCAATATAAGACCAAACAGATGTTGGTTATAAGCCTTGTCAAAATCTGTGTTGTGTTGCTTTGGAGCATCTGCAGGAGTAGTCATGCTGATGCCATCGTTCTGATGTTTCGCCCGTCCACCAGTGTCAGCCCTAGAATGAGCCAAGTAGTAGAGAATGGTTGCAATCAAAACAGTAGAGTCAGCGTAGGTCCAACAGAAAATACTCCAATGGGTAAGACGGCACACGAAAGATATTTTCTTTTGTAGATGCCTTGACTTTTGGTGTGGTACGCGTTCCTTGCAAATCCAGCCAAAAAAAACGTGTTAGCACCAAGAAAGCTTTGTCAAGGATCACCGTAATCAGCTCCATGATACGTGTGATCATCTCCTTTACTATCTAAATATTATCCATTCCTGTTTATAGAAAGTTCCCTTTACGATTAACCTAGAGTACTCAGATCCCCTCTGTATATATATCATCTTGTAATCACTTCTATTTTAATAAGAAAGATCTTGAACTTACAAGCTTGCCCTGAAGTATTTTGTTTCAGCCACGAGGATTCTGATAAATAAGCACAACATATACAATACCAACGATTGTTGTGGTAAGGCTCTCAAAGAATCCACATAGTTTGGTTAGGTTACAGTTACAGATTGTTGAAACCCATTAAGATCACAAAATTCACTTTGGGCAGATTCAAAAGGAAGAACATTTCTTTTCTTTACTTTTCTTGATGACTTTGAAGAAACGAACCCACATATTATAACGAGGACGATATTAAATTTTGTAAAGATATTTCTAATATCCAATAAAAATTTATAGGGTCTAATAAAGTTTTACATAATATTAACGAAATTTTAAAATCTTTATGATATTTGTGTGTAAATTTTTAATAAATTTTAAATGCTATCTCAATGATAAAAGCGGATTCTTCTCTTGATCTTCAAAGTATACTATGATGGTCACTTGATATGCATTCTAGATAGTCATTCACTCAATCAAGAGGGAATAGAATAACAGAAAGCATGGATAGGTTCCAATCAATGCTCAATGACAGCAAAATCATCGATAAACATATGAAAACGTCTTTCATTACTTCAAAATGCATGAGATAAAAAAATACGAGGGTATTTATTCTGGTTCTCTACTCGGTTTTAGATTATGCTGTGAAATCCCGAACATGTAACACTTGATGTGCTAATGATTTTTTTATAAATGCAATTGTACATTCATTCAAAGAAAATTATACGCTGATTTAATAAAGTTTTAATTGTTTTTTTATAAATTATGTAAATAGAATGCTAAAGAAGATTTCGTTTCGAACGCGAGGCGATGCTCAGTTTAGCCTGTTGAGTTTATGACTACAATAGGGATTGGGCTACGAAAAGAACCTAATAGCAGCCATGATTGTGATATTGGGAATAAATAAGAGGATTTATTGTTTAAGGATGAGAAAGTAGAAGAGAGGGAAAATAAGAATAAAATCCAATATGTGTGATCCTCATGTTCATTATGAGATAATGCCCTCCCAAAAATCATGATCACTTAGATTCATTCGCTAGCTCTTATTCTTAGTTCCAAACTACGGATTATATCATTCTCATGCTCTGAGAGGTATGATAAAACAATGTTTGTATGTTTTTATGTATGATGTATCTTCTACGGAACATTGTTTAGGTAACCAAGATGTTGGATATGATAGGTCCAAGACTGAAATACATTAGGAATTAGGAGATAAACATATAATTTTTAATTTGTAGAGAATAAAGAAAAGAGATAAGATTATATTAGGATTAGGAGTTATCTTTGAACTTTATATAAGCTCGAAGTCGTGAGTTGACTTAAATAATCTTTGCAACGTTTTTTTCTTTTTTTACATCATTGAGCTAAAATTTGTTTGTGCCTAATCTCAGTGGTGATGTTGAACATATAGTGAATTGCAGGAATCCTTTGGCTCAGACGTATGAGAGCTTATATAGAGATTTTGGAGGTTTAACTAAATTTTTTTTGTCCCTAAGCTCGGTGGTGATATTGAACATATAGTGAATTGCCGGAATCTTTTGGCTCAGACGTATGAGAGCTTATATAGAAACTTTGAACTGGATAAACTGTTCTGTGTCATTCTACTATTTGCTTACAACCTTGTTACTTGCGCATAAAGAAAGAGAGATAGAGTGTTTAACATACAAACCAAACAAACTAATCATGTGTTGAGTTAATTGAGGTTTTAACAAATGGTAGTAATGCATCAGGTTAGGATGTCTAATACACGAATATAGGTTGATCAGATTGATGGGTCTTGCGATTTTATGTTGTGGAAGATTTGCATGCTCACGCATCTTGGATACTTGGGTCTGCAGGAGATTCTCATGGATGAAAAGCTACTACGAGAACCAGCTAAACCTGAAACTTAGGCGTGAAATGATGAAGTAAAGGAGGGAAAGACTGCTTTTCCAACACTAGCAGATATTGATCCCTCAAAGGTAGAAAAATCAGAGAATGCCATGAATCTGACTATTCTGAATTTTGGTGACCATGTCTTAAGGAAAATTAGCCACTTCACAACAGCATCATTTATGTGGTCGCAGTAAGAGAGATTATATATGTCTAACATATCCGCCAACATAATTTTTCTCCGGTTAAAATTCTATACTTTAAGATGACTGATGCTACATTGTTGATTCAAACATTGATGATCCTCCTAAAGCTAGTGTCTTATTTGAATAACGTTGGAGCCATGGTAACATATGAGGTGAAACCCATATTAATTTTATGCTCTTTATCCTCTCGATACAACCAGCTGAAGGAAACTTTGAAGTATGCAAAAAAAAACACCATAATTCTGGAGGCTATGATTGTAGCAGCTCGTGATAAAACAAAAAGTAATTTGAAATACAATGGTTGGAGTAGTAAAGAAGCCGGAGAAGGTTTAGACATGAAAGATCACCATCAGGATAGGGGCAAGTCTGAATGGAGGAATGGTTCTAAGAAAGACAATTATGGTAGATCACGATCGAGATCTAAAGTGGTGTGTTGGTATTGTAAGAAAGAGAGACACCTCAAAAAGGTTTGGTTCGCTCTAAAAATAAGTTTGGAAGGGTGGAACAAGGTGAAGCGGCTGTTATCACAAAACAACTTCAGTATTCTGATGCAGTGAATATCTCCGACCTGAACAAGGTGAAATCATATTCTATTTGGGGATAATCATTCAGTGGAGGTTAAAGGAAGTGGATCTATTAAGTTGAATACTTGTGGATGCTTAATTTATGTCTCAGACAATGTCAGATATGTTCCAAATATGAGAAAAAATTTGATATCCACCGGAACACTTGACAAACTCGGATTCCACCACAATGGTAGAGATGGTAAATTCATGTTTCACAAGAATGAAAGGCTTGATTGAGATGAAATCTGATATACGAATTGTATATCCTTGAAGGTGAGACAATAATAAGCGATCTCACAAGATAGAAGTTATATAATCAAAGGGTGAAATCACTGGATTGTGACACAACAGATTAGGCCACATTAGTGAGAAAAACCTGAAAATCTTGGTTATTAAAAATATACTAACAAAGAAGAAGATCACTCCTTATGATTTTTGTGAAGTTTATGTGATTGAAAGATCAAACATGCAAGCTTCTAAATTGGAAATCATGACACAGACAAGGTGCTTGGGTATCTACAACAATCTCTGTGAAAGAAACAATATTTCTAGTCAATCGTTGATAACTTCTCAGGTAAGGTATGATTATAGTTTTTGAAAGCAAAAGATGAAGCTTTCGCAAGTTTCTGTGAATGGAAAACATTGGTTTAGAATCAAGTGAATCAGAAGGTCAAGTGTCTCAGAATAGACAATGGTCTGGAATTCAGTAACATGGAGATCGATACATTCTGCAAGGAGAATGGAATTCAAAGTCATTGGACGTGTACTTATACGCCAAAACAAAATGGTGTTGCTGAGTTTATGAATCACACGATTATGGAGAAGGTCCCATGCATGTTAAAGCAATTTAGTTTAAGTGAACGTTTCTGGACGGAATTTGCAATTACAACAGCGTACATGATTAATATGACACCATCATCTGTGATTAACAACAACATTCTTAAAGAAATTTGGATTAGAAGAAACCTGGATACAAACACCTAAGAACATTTGGATTTATTGTCTATGTACATGTTGATCGAGGAAAGCTGAAGGGAAAGGCGTTGAAAGGAGTATTTGTAAGATACCCACCGTTTATGAAATGCTTACAAGGTCTGGCTATTGGATCAAAAGAAGTGTGCAATGTTTGGAACATGAATGACCAAAGAGTCCACTAAAACAAGATCTAAGGAGAACTTAGAAAGTGAAAAATCTTAGGTTATCGCGGAGATACCACGTGAAGATGGAAAACCCGTAACAGCTAACTCAGCGGGTTCTGGAGAAGGTGAAGCTAATTATGACTATGAAACAGAAATAGAAAGTAACAGTGAAGTTGATTCAGAAAACTAGAGTGATGGTGTGATTAACTATCGACTCGTAAGGGATAGGAAAAGGAGGACTATTTTCCCACCAACACGATACGCAGATATCAGCCCTCCTCTGAACTTCACGGAAGAGTCTGAAGTGGAATTTTCCCTTGCATCAGCATAAGAGTTAGCTGAGGCCGAAGAACCGAGAGATTATTATGAGGCCATGAGATGTAAAGATAACAAAATTTATGTAAGGCCGTTGCTGGTGAAGAGATGACGTCCCTGGGCAAAAAAACAAGATGCACTTGGTGGTAGATAAACATGAACGACAAAAGATCATTGAGAGTAAATGGATATTGAAATTTAAACCAGAAATACCAGGATTTGAGCCTAAGAGGTACACGTCTGGATTAGTAGGTAAAGGATATGCTCAATGTGAAGGTATTAATTATCAAGAAGTGTGCTCACCGGTATTGAATATCTCAATTTGAGTTATGCTATCATTGGTTGCTTATGGTGATTTGGAGCTTGAACATATGGATGTTAAAACAGTTTCTCCCAGCCTGAAGGTTTTGACGTAGGTGGGGATGAGAAAGTTTGTTTGCTCAGGAAATCTCTCTATGGATTGAAATAGTCTCCAACATATTGGAATAAACCGTTTGACAAGTTCATGATGAATCAAGATTTTGTGAGAAGTGAGCAAGATCATAGTGCGTCTACGTGAAGAAAGTATCTATCTTAAACTGTACATATATGAGATGTTATTAGCAGCCAAGGAGATGCATTTGATTTCAAAGTTAAAGGGTTTGTTAAACTCTGAGTTTGAGATGAAAGATTTGGAGCGGAAAAGGTAGAAGAATTCTAGGTATGAACATTTTTCAAGATATGAAGAATATAATAATAATAAAGCTGGCTCAATCAAAATATTTTCAGAAGGTTATGAGAAACTTCAATATGGCAGCATCTAAGAAGGTAAATACACTGATTGAAGAACATTTTAAGTTGTATTCTATTGAAGAGGATTTTGAGGTGTTAGACACAAACACAGTTCCAAACTCAAGTGTTGTAGGAATCATCATGTACACCATGGTAGGATCACGACCTGACCTAGCTTATGAAATTGGTTACATAAAAGGTTTACGAGTAAAATGGGGAAATATATTAGGACCGTAAAATGGTTGATGAGATACATCAAATGGGAATCTCAGTTGTGTCTAACTTATACAAAAGGAAAGGATTTATCAAGTCAAGGATTCTATGATTTGAAAAGATCGATTTCTGGATATGTGTTCAAGGTAAGAGGAAACATTGTGAGCTGGAAGTCAAACTTTTAGCCTGTAGTGGCTCTATCAACTAATAAAGCTGAGTATAGTCCATATCAACCATGGGGAAACCCATATTTTTTTAAAGAGGGGTCATAATTAGACCATTTCCAATGTTATCTTATTTGGAAGAAAAACATCAAAAATGAAAAAAAATATTTTCTAATAGTACATCATTTTGAGGGAAAAAATGAGTTTGTGAATAGCAATTCTCCAAATTTGAAAACACAATTCAAAGCCTCATTTTAGTGTTAAACTTTTTTTTATTTTAGTAGAATTGGCGTTCAAAACGGTCCAACAAAGAATCTTGCTTCAAATCAACTCAAGTTTCCTACGGTTTCATTAACGACGGTAATGATTGTCCGATCAATTAGTTCCGGCTAGAGCGAAAGGCATCATCAAAGGAGAATACAAGAATTAGATGATGTAAGGCATTGTGATGGTTTCAGCTGAAGCAGTTTCGCCGGCGGTGTCATCCACGGTGAAGCTAAACGCGGTGGGGTCAGAACAGCGGAGTCAAGTCTCGTGTACCCTAGGTGTAACAAAAGAACACCATTGGTCTGATTGGTAAAGACTGTAGTTTTAATTTTTTTTTTTTTTGTAAAATTATCACTGTCAATTTTTTGTCGTAGTTTTAGATTTTGTTTGTCTAGAATTTTGGCTGTAAGATTTTGACTTTTGATTTTCCTTAAAAAAAAAATTATTATACAACTAAATTAATATTATATACATGTATTTAACAACATGTTAACAAATATGAAATTAAATTTTAAACTTGTTTCATTTTTATTGAATAAATATAAAAATACTAATTCTTGAAAAATTGATAAAATAAATTAATAATTTTTTAGAATTTTGTAATAATGTTTTTTTAATACTCAAATTAATATGAATTTAATAAAAACTAGTTTATACTCAAATAATAAATTAAATAAAATATAAACTAGGAATATGTGCGTGCAACTTTAAGTTTCTTTTTCGTTCTTTTTTTCTCTATGACTAAATAATATACTCCATCTGTTTTATATTAAGTGTCGTTGTAGAGAATTTTTTTTCATTTCATATAAGCATTTCAATGCAGAATTTATTAACTTTATTTGCATGTTTATTTTTCTATTAGTTGAAATATTGTTAGGTATATGGGTAATGATGTTTTTATATAGAAAATATGCAAAATTAAATGTTTCCTTAATCTGTATACACAAATCTAAAGTGACACTTAATATGAAACAAAAAGGATATATGTTTACATCTAGGGTTGTTATTATTTATCCAATTCTTTTAATAAAATTTAAATGAAATGCGACAATTTTTCTGGAAATCTAATCAAATTGAACTGTAGACATTTGGATTTCCAAAGCACTACCACATACGTTCTTTTTTTTTTATCACTGGATGATTTATTAAAAGAATTAAGCCCAACAGGGCGAAACCCAAAACAGTAAGACAAAAGAGGCAACCAAAGCCCAAAAAAACATTAAAGCGAAAAGCCCAACAGATGGCCCAATAAACAGAAATTTGTGGCCTTCAGCCGACAAGATCAAACCCGTCGAGGAAGCAACCAGGAACGTCATCTTCCACGTGGACGATCGTCCGACGATCAATAAACACGGGTCGAGACGAGGAGCCTCCTACTTCCCCCGGAGGCAGAGAAGAAACACGGCGGAGCTCCGCCTTTAGCGAAGATGAACCGAAGAAGCAACCGCTCAAAACAGAACAGCCTTCAGAGATTCAAGCCGATGAAACTAGACTGTCAGATCCACGCTACAGGAAGGATAAAAAAACCGTCTTCAATCAATCTAATAAACTCCGATTAACCTGCATGAAGCATCTTACATCTTTAAAGATAAGAGTAAGCTTGAAGATGTAACAACCCTAGTCAAGGGGAGGAAAAGGGTGGAGAATCAGATCAAGAGGCGATTGAAACAAAGAAGAAAGAGCGAAGATCGAGGATCCAGGATAAACCTGGAGTAAAGCCGGCGTGAACAGTGTTGTGGAAGCCACCGTAACCCTGAGTCAAAAGCCGGCGAAGCTAACGCTGATGAAGCCATCGCTTCCCGGAAACCAGAGCCCGACAAAATGGAGACAAAGCCGGAACAAAACCCGGCGAATAAAAAAACCGAACGCTTTTTCTCTTCTCTGTAAAAAGTCTTAGAGAGGGAACAGAGATGAGAAAGAAAGACGTTCCTTGAACTTTTTCTCAGACGTTCTTTTTTAAAATGGCTGTAGACATAAAAATGTCAATAAAGCTTGATTGCTCTAAGATTTATTGCTTTAAATTTAAAAGTGCTGTGTACAGCTCTCACACCTTGTACCAATCACCACCACCCATGTTGCAGCATCTTTCGCAAAGCTTAAACGTGTTTTATGAATTGTAATCTATTTTGTATTATTCATGTGTTGGGCTTATAAGTCTACTATTGCATTCGTACTTCGGCCCAAGAAGCTAAATGAAAAAGTAGACAAAAAAAATCCCTAAAATAGTTTTTTTTTTAGTTTTTCTCGAAAAAATAGTTTTCAACGAAGAAAATAACCAAAATAAATTTTATTAAAATGTAAAAATGTATTTTTATCCTAGGGTTAACTAATCTATACTTAAGATTTAGAGTTAAGGGGCGGTTTTGAGATATGCTTTCAAATATTAAAACAAAAAATTAAAAATTTAAGGGACAATGTGTTGAATATACCCAATTAAGATCCAAATTTAAGGGACAATGTGTTGGTAACAATCTACATACCAACTAACATATCAGCTAATGATTTCAGTATCAGCTAACAATCTATGTATCAAACAAATGTATCGACTAACAAATTATATATTAGTTAATGAAATTATTAATAATTAATTAGTTATCTATCAAATAGCCCCAAATCTATTTGTAACAGCTAACACTCCATGTATCGATTAAGAATCCACTAAAATCTAAATAATAACAGTTAAGTAATAAAATACCTACTAACGTACATATTATCTAAATTGTGATTCGAAATTGGAAACATTGGAATTGGAGTGAGATAATAAGATTAGCATTATGGGTGTCAAAAGAATCAGAATAAAAAAGTAAAGATTTGTGTTGAATTAGAAGATGATTTAAAGAACCTGTACTAGAGATAAAGAGATTAATGGGTTTTTATAGTCATAAAAAATATTAAAAAGAAACAAGTGTATATGGCAAATTATATGAGTTTTTTTGTGTATCCACACCAATTACTCAAAACTTAAAAATAAAAATGAGCTATTTTGATATTATTTTTTTCGAGGATTATTTTTGTGACAAAAACTTAAAAAATTGCTATCCGAGAGAATTAAGAAAAAAAGAACCACCCTACTTTATCCGAAAAGTAAACAAATACGATCAAAAAGGTGAATTAAAACCCTAGCTAGGACACGCAAGTGAAATTATTTCAAGGATTAAAACTCAGAGAAAAGCGACTTTACCACATGCCTCAGTATCCGGAGATCATTAATCGTAACATAAGACGTGTGTCTCGTTGCTTCTTTCTTACGTAAAACAGTTATATTCGTGTTTCTTTCTGTTTACTTCACAATTTATTTTGTTTGTTTCAAACTCCGAGATCAGCAAGAACATGTTTCTCTGTTCTCTTTTTATTGAAACGGCTGCGTATATCCGAAAGAGAGTCACACATTGCATCAACCTTTCACTATTAAATTAGTGCGAGTTACAAGGGAACAAACCTTGAAAATCAAGAAACATTATATTTATTTATGTTTCCTTATTATACTTAGAGAGTGATAGGTGTAACCGCAGCGGTTGCAGTTGCAATTGCGAAAGTTTGCGGATGCGGATGCGGATAATTGCGGTTTTAAGAGATTTGTACGATTGTACTGCAGATAGAAATTTGGGCATTTGCGGGATACTTATGACTGGTTCACCACCAAATACAACAACGGTTAAATAATAAATTAATAATATTTACATTTTATATAATTAGAAAAATATTGAACATCATAATATTATAATAAATATAAAAATTATATTTATAAAATCATACTTTTAAATTTTTAAAAACTATAGAAAAATATTTTTATTTCAAAAATTTATATAATTAAAATATGATAGATATATTTTAGTATTTCTATTATTTCAATTTAAAATTTTATTTTTATTTTTTATATTTATATTGTTTTTAGAATAATTTTGTTTTACCCTCCCACAACCGATCGCAACCGCAAACGATAGCTAGAACCAGATTTTGAATTTAAGAGTCTTAAGCGGTTTAGAACAGTTTGGGTTATTGTTGGAAAACGTCAACAATCGCTACCAACCGCATAAGCTGCGTTTGTGGGTGGTAACGAAAAACCAGTCATGCCCTTGGTTTATGTATCTCGATAAATATTAGCCGCTAAAATCATGAAAATCTTGGTAGTTTAAAATTCTTGAAAATCGCTTCTTCTTTTTTTTTAACACCTCTTGAAAATCGCTAAATGTTGAAAAAATGGAATCACATCTTTCTTCTTATTTTTACAAACAATACATGCATAACAAAGGGTTTAATAGTGGGGATTTTGGTTATTAGTTATTAATATCTTGAAACAGTAAATTAATTAAGAAATTAGGATTTTCATATGAATAACAGAAATGATAATTTTAAATATAAAATTATTTTATACTTTTTAAAAAAAAAATTCGTTTTAACAATATTATTTATATATTTTAGCTTTATTGTTTTGGAAAAATTAAAACTGTAAATGTAATTATAAAAACGGGGCTTGTTCATTTATATTTCGTTTTAACAATATCAGATTCATTTTGTTTAAACTTCAATAGAATTATTAAATTAATAAGAATAACATTTTTTTATTTTATATTTAATGACAATTAATTTTAAATATGTCTCTTATTTCATTATTTTAAATATGCCTATATTTAAATATATAAATTCTAATAAATTTTGGCTTTTTGCTTATTTTAGTTAAAATACATTAAATTAGTAAAGTGATTTTGTTAATTAACCTAATGCTCCGTTAAAGTTTTAAAAATATTAATTATTTAACTATGAATAAATTTATTAATTGATTAGTATTGCTTTGGTTTTTTATTTGTTAAGGAACTCTTACAATTGATTTGATGATATATATATATTTAAACAAGAATATTATATATAAGTTAATGTATAAAAATATATTTGTATTTTTTATTAATAAATATATATAATATTTCAAAATATTATGAAACAAATTGTAAAGGAAATTTACTTTAATTGTGATATATAATTTATTATTTACAAAGAAAAATTTTACATATCACAATTAGGTGTTGTCATGTCACATTTTTCAAAAACCATATTTGTTTTTGTTAAGATGAATATAGTGATGACAATTAAATAATCACTTCCCAAATAATGTTTAGCGGATATTTTCTATTTATCTAAGAGATAAATATTTTAAAATAAAAATGTGTTTCCGAAAAATACATGTTTTAAGTTTTCTATGAAAATTTTATAAGTTTTTAAGCAATTTTTATTAGTTAATAATGTTGAATTGTAAATTTCAAAAAAAAATTAAAATACTATTGGTTTAGAATTATAAAAAAATAGTCAATTTCTAAAACAATACATTTGTAATGAAACAATGCACATGCTAAAACCGGTCATGTATCTTAGGGCTTTTAAAATAAAAAGTTAATTTGTTTGAATCTACGACGTCATGGGAATACACTCAGTCGCTCACCAATTCACCATGTCGTCAGTACGTGATGCGTTACACTACACCACTACAATCAATCACTAATTGCAAAACAGACCGATATCTGTTATATTATTATGAAAGACCCCCTCGCAAAACATTCTATATAATCTCTCAATAGTTACATCCTCTAATAAGTAACACTTCAAACATAACAACAACTATCATATTAAAAATGAAGACATCCCACACTGCTTTCCTTATCTCCATCCTTCTCTTAGCTTCATTTTCATCCCTCACTCACGGACTCTTACTTAACGGTCTCCAGATCGGTGCTGTCAGAGTTAACGGCGTCCTGTTCTGTTCCCTTGACGGCAACCTCAGGGGAAACAGTCCTCCGTTATCCGGAGCCATTGTCCAGCTATCGTGCGCCGGCTCTCAAACCAATCTTAGCCAAGCTTTGACTAATCCCGCCGGAGCCTTCGTCGTCTTGGTGAGGATTCTTGACACTATCCTCTTTGACCCTTCCTCATGCTTCGTCAGGGTTAATCTCCCTGTTGCCACGTGTTCAGTTTTCCCGCCGGACGGTGCCCTCACCGCCTCTATAAACCTAGTCAATATCGTTCAGACCGCTATTCTCGACATCGCCAACTTCACCACCGGTCCTTTCGTCAGCTCTGTCCTTTGAATGAAATGTAAGAAAAGAGTACACAAAAGTCGGACGTGCATGTAAGTTTGCTTTTTGTTATTTGTGCTTTAGTTATGGTATGTTTATGCTGGCAACAAAAAAATGTAAAAGCTCTAGCCTTATAGTTGTTTTGTAATTGTGTTCTGTTACGACCAACTTAATGAATAAAGCAGGTACTTGTATATTATATTGGATGTTTTGCTATTTTTGATCATCGTTTATTGAACGAAATTTCACTTGTACCACACTGAAATTGAAAACCTAGAAAACTGAAGAGGTTATACATGTGTACTATTTATCAAATAATTATAGTTGTGTGTGTTCTACTGTTCGTCAACCTAATCTGACCAACATTTGGTTAATAATTTCGACACAATGTCATCTTACCATCACGATTATCCATGAAGGATACTCCGCGACAGGGGCCAGTGTTTCTCATCGCAATACTTTTTTTTAGGACAACATTTTGTAATTAAGCCATCAGAAAATCTCAAAAAAAAAACATAGTAGATAATATGTTGGAATAAGCTTGAAGATTACTTGAAAATGAAATTATACTAATCCTACCGAGTTATGGTTATGTAAAAGATTAGGAAAAGGAAAATAGAAATATATTAAGTCTATATAGAATCTATATAAAAAGATGTCAAGATATGACATAGCTTATGAGTTGTGTGAGAGATTAAAAAAGATTAAGTTTTTGAGTTAGTTTTCTTAAACATTAATAAAGAAAGTTATTTTTTATACTTGATCTTGTTCGATTTTTTGAATTCTAGATTTGGTATAGCCAGATTGAAAAAGATCTGTAATAATACCAAAATACCCTTCGAAATATTAATGGTACCCATCAAGTTTACTTTACAACTATCTCGTATAACAACAACATCCCCTCTTTAATGATGAACAGAGAAAAAACATCGCTCAAATTAAGAAAATCTTGTTTTCATCGGCTTGTATTGAGAATCTATGCTTAGAAATTATGATATCTCTCTTTCATTCCTTAATATGTTCTCATCACCTTCCTCATATTTTTATGATTGTCTAGAATAACGTGGATTGTCTTGTGTATTTGTAAGAAACGCTCAAAGACAATACATATAGAAAACCTTCCTCATATTTTTCTGATTTTTATATCAGATTATCTCTTGTCGATCCTAAATGATTGAAAGCTTCTATCACTTTTACTTCAAATACGTAATCGGGAGGGTATCTAGTACTAAATGGTTCAGGTGAATGTATACATGATCCATTTGTCTCAGAGTTTGTGTTTACGTTCTGTGGGTCCATTTTATTGTGGAGTGTGAAGACACGTAACAAGTGGTTGAATTCCCTTTTCTTGTAAGTGTTTCAAGATCTGAGAACTGAGAAACTCTAGACCACCATCACAGTGAAATATGCGAGTCTTGCACTGAAAGTAATTTCCGACCAATCTTTAAGCAACAAAGGGTGAACACAAGTTGGAGTTTAATGTTAACTAGTAAAACAAAAAGTAGCAAGACATATTGTAAACCCACAAAAAATAACATGAATCCTTGTAAATGCACTATAGGAGAAGGACCCAAAAATCACAGTGGATCCTTTCCTAAAGACCAGATGCAGTCAAAAAAAATCTTGAGATATTCCTGAGCTGACACGCTTCACATACCAATTCAGTTAACTGGCTTATTTGAATAGGCTTGGTTCTAGATAGCGGTTAAGAATCTGCATGTGAGGGTGTCCTAATCTTGTTTGTCATACTATCTCACTTTCATCATGGCGTCGGATGGAATAAAAAGGCTTGAAGATGAGTCTCCTCCAAACAGTACAAACAATTATTGATGTTTCCTAGTAATAGGAACACCATCACAATGACTTAGTAATTGATGGACAAACCAAACCATCAGTATGTGGTAAATTACCTAATGATGATGTGATACTTGTTGATTCAGTATGAAAAGATTATACACAGATAACAATGACTTAGCAATTGATGGACGAACCAAACCATCAGTATGTGGTCAATTACCTCATGATGATGTGATACTTGTTGATTCAGTATGAGTAATATGTAAGAAATTACCATCAGCCAGAGGCGGACTTACGTTAGGGAATAGTGCGTCAGATGCAACAGGTTAAATATATAGCTTTGGCCTTTTAGCTTTATAACCAGTTGATTTGGCAGTTCAGTTGGTTAGTTTCCTCCTCTAGTGACTCGCCTTTTCTCAGGTTCGAATCTCCTTGACACCACTTCATGATTATTTTTCTATAATATACTTTAGATAAGAGTCAAAGCACAATTTCTGACCCCCCCCCCCACTAAAATTTGAAGCTGGGTCCGCCACTGCCATCAGCCATCATTACCATGTCGGATCCTTATATGGATGGGACTGTTGAAGAGTTTGAACCATTCGTGACAACTCACAACTAGCATCAGAGAATACAGTGAGTTCTATTTACTGTAAAAGAAGAAGTTCTTGATATTGGTAACTGTTATTGAACCTGTACCAAAATCGTAAGGTAGGATATCATGTTTTCCCACAAATCTGAAAAACTACTGCATCATCGAACGGATAGGAGTTTAGTTAGCTGGATGAGGAAGTGGTTTGTGTTAAGGAAATATGAGATACATATTGGCTCTATTTGTAATTACTTAATACTTGTCTTTAACCTACGTATAACTCTGTATAAATACTATTTCTATACCTAATAACAATGTATTCAGTCTTCTCTCTATATGGTATCAGAGCCACCAATACCTAAATAAACCGCCCATTCTTTCTTGTTCAAATTTTTTTTTTCCGAGCCTCACCATGTCTGGAAGCTCCAATATCGCGGCTCTACACAGCAAGACCATTACAGTCTCCAACACCACCACTCTCTTCAACCTTAACATGACCAATGTTACCAAACTTACCAGCTCTAACTTCTTCATGTGGGGTAGACAGGTTCATGCTCTTCTTGACGGGTATGACTTAACTGGTCATATCGATGGATCAGGTGTTGTTCCGGCTGCTACCATCACCGATGCTGATGGATCTCTTGCAACGAATCCCGCCTACACTCTGTGGAAACGCCAAGATCGTCTGATCTATAGTTCACTCATTGGATCCATCACGATGACTTTGCAGCCAATCCTCTCGACTGCGACAATGGCTGCGGACATCTGGAGTATCCTAAACGTGACCTATGCGAAGCCAAGTCGTGGTCATGTTCAACAGATACAGAACCAACTCCGCTCTTGGAAGAAAGGCACTCGATCTATTGATGAGTACTACCAAGGACTCACCACTCGCTTCGATGAACTGGCCTTGCTTGGGAAACCTCTTGACTCTGAAGATCAGATCGAGCACATTCTCAATGGACTCCCGGAGGACTACAAAACGGTTGCTGATCAAATAGAAGGTCGCGACAACTCCTCCATCTCTGACTGAGATCCATGAGAAGCTTCTTAATCAAGAGGCCAAACTTCAACTCAACTCTGCTGCTGTCTCTCCCGCCCCTGTCTCAGCCAACTTCTCAAACTACAAGGGTCCTTCGAACAACAACCTTAACAACAACAACTCCTATCGCCGTGGAGGCTATCGTGGTGGTCACTCTCAACAACAACAACCATTCAACTCGAACTCTCAATAGTTTCAGCCTCGTGGTGGTGGCTATCAAGGAAAGTGCCAGATTTGTAGTGTCTTCGGACACAGTGCTCGTCGCTGTCCTCAACTTCAAGGTGGAAACTCAACTTACATGAACCAACAGCAGATGGTTCCTCCTTCTACCTCCTGGCAGCCACGAGCAAATGCAGCTCAAGCCTCGCTCTACAATCCTAACGAATGGCTTCTCGACAGTGGTGCAACGCATCTTCTTACGTCTGATCTCAACAACTTGGCTATACATCAAGCGTATACTGGCGGTGAAGAGGTTGCCATAGCTGATGGTTCAGGTTTAAGTATTACACATACTGGTTCCACTTCTATCTTAACGCCTACTATAACGCTTAAATTGCAAGATATTCTTTGTGTGCCGAGTGTCAACAAGAACTTGATCTCAGTTTATCGATTATGCAATGCTAATCAAGTCTCTGTGGAATTCTTTCCTTCTTGTTTTCAGGTGAAGGATCTCACAACGGGAATCTGGTTGCTCCAAGGCCACACGAAGGGTGACTTGTATGAGTGGCCTCTTTCTGTTCCTAAACCATCGACTTCCTTTGTTTCTCATCCTGATACCAAAACTACTATCTTTCAATGGCACCATAGATTGGGCCATCCTGCTTCTTCTACTTTAAAACCTATTGTTTCAAGCTTTTCTTTGCCATGTTTCAATAAAACTTCTAGTCTGTCCCCCTGCAATGATTGCTTACTTAATAAGACCCAAAAGCGTCCTTTTCACCATTGTTTCAACTCATCCTCTTGAATATGTCTTTTCTGTTGTATGGCAATCACCAGTTTCTTCCACAGAAAATTACAAATATTATCTTGTTTTTGTGACCATTTCATTCGATACACATGGCTTTTCCCTCTCACCGCAAAATCTCAAGTTAAAGAGATCTTTATCACCTTCAAACCCTTAGCTGAAACCAAGTTCAAAAACAAACTTCGAAATCTCTATACAGATAATGGTGGAGAGTTTATTGCTCTACGCCATTTCCTCTCCACTCATGGAGTCTCTCATTTTACAACCCCACCTCATACCCCTGAGCACAATGGTTTGTCTGAAAGAAAACACAGACACGTTGTTGAGACTGGTTTATCTCTCTTGTCCTCCGCCAATATGCCCCTTACTCACTGGCCTTTTGCTTTTCCTACAGCTGTTTTTCTCATAAATAGACTGCCAACTCCTATTCTTTCCAACATCTCTCCTTATCAAAAGCTCTTTGGTAACTCACCAAATTATCATAAGCTTAGAACATTTGGTTGCCTTTGCTTTCCATGGTTAAGACCATACGCACCAAATAAGCTTGAGAATCGATCATCACCTTGTGTTTTTGTTGGATATTCCCTTACTCAAAGTGCCTATCAATGTCTTGAACCAGTCTCAGGTCGTCTCCATATTTCTCGCCATGTACGATTCAATGAAACACAATTTCCATTTGCTCAGCTTACCAAACCATCCTCCTTTGTTCCCAACGACTATGTTTCATCCCCTTCTTTTACACCATTTACCACTGTTCCCGTGCCTCAGTCACTCATACAGTCGCCTTTGGTGTCTCTGGACAACCAAAGTTCCAGTCGAGATGCTTCACCAACCACGTCGCAACAGTCTTCTAGTGGTAATAGTGCGACTGCACCTGAACCTGAACCTGCACCGATTTTGTCTTCGCCGACTCCAGTGTCTCAGGCTTCTGAAGCTGAGTCTCCTGATCGAGATTCCACTGCACAAGCTGCAGTGCCAGAACCACAACAAGAAGCACCACGACACTCTATGACTACGCGCTCGCGTAACAACATCGTCAAGCCAGTTACGAGGTACAATCTTACTGCTTCTCTTCAATGTGATCCTTGTTGGATACCTTCCACTTGGCAACAGACAATCAAACATGAACACTGGAGGAAAGCCATGAGCTCGGAGTTCAACTCAACAACAGAAAACCATACGTGGGATCTTGTTTCTGTTGCTCAGACGATGAATATAGTGGGATGCCGTTGGGTGTTTACAATCAAATACCATCCTGATGGAAGTATTGATAAATATAAGGCTCGTATTGTCGCAAAAGGGTTTCACCAGCAACAAGGTATTGATTACAATGACACCTTCAGTCCGGTGATAAAGGCGACTACAATCAGAATTGTTTTGGGCTTGGCAGTCAGCAATAATTGGCCAATTCGCCAGATTGACGTCAATACGGCTTTTCTTCAGGGTCACTTGAATGAAGAAGTCTTCATGTCTCAACCACCAGGATTCACTGACTCTGATAGACCTACACATGTATGTCGTTTGCGGAAAGCAATCTACGTTTTAAAACAGGCTCCAAGGACCTGGTACTCTAAGCTCTGATCCTTCCTGATTCTCGTATGGTTTTCACAACTCACTGTCCGACACTTCACTCTTTATACTAAAGCATCAAGGCAAATTTATCTACGTACTTGTTTATGTAGATGACATTTTGGTAATTGGGAGCGATTCTACCATGATTCAGCAGGTCATCAACAGTCTTGCTGCTCGCTTTTCTATCAAGGACATGGGAAATCTCAGTTACTTCTTGGATATTGAGACGATACGGACAGCGCATGGTCTTCAATTGATGCAAAGAAAGTATATTACTGATCTTGTGGTCAAAGCAAATATGCTTCACGCTAAACCTGTTGCAACTCCTCTTTCGACACATCCCAAGCTTACTCTGAACTCGGGTTCGGTACTCTCTGATCCTCATGAATACAGAAAACTAGTGGGTAGTCTGCAATATCTAGCATTGACTCGACCAGACATATCCTACTCTGTCAACAGACTGTCCCAATTCATGCATCAGCCGACAACTGATCATTTTTGCGCAAGCAGGCAACTAGAAAGCTCTCAAAAGAGATCTTCGCTATCTCTCTGGTACACTAACACATGGAATCTTTTTGCGCAAGCAGGCAACTAGTACTCTTCATGCTTACTCTGATGCAGACTGGACAGGTAACTCCGATGACTATGTCTCTACAAATGGTTACATCATCTACATTGGCTCCCATCCAGTTTCATGGACATCGAAAAAGCAGAGAGGTGTTGCGCGTTCTTCTACAGAGGCAGAGTACAGAGCAGTCGCTAATACCGCGTCTGAACTTCGTTGGATTTGTTCTCTACTTACTGAGCTTGGAATCAAAGTACCAACAACACCAACAGTCTACTGTGATAATATAGGAGCAACCTACTTGTGCGCTAACCCTGTGTTTCACTCAAGAATGAAACATATTGCCATAGACTTCCACTTTGTTCGAGGTCAGATACAGACAGGTGTGTCGCATGTTGTTCATGTCTCAACGAAAGATCAACTCGCAGATGGGCTTACGAAACCTTTGGCACGAGCACCATTTCAGCTCATCCGGAACAAGATTGGTGTTACGCAAGCACCACCATCTTGAAGGGGCGTGTTAAGAAAATATGAGATACATTGAGGCTCTATTTGTAATTACTTAATACTTGTCTTTAACCTACGTATAGCTCTGTATAAATACTCTTTCTATACCTAATAACTATGTATTCAGTCTTCTCTCTATAGTTTGTTGCGATCTTGGTTGTTGTTATGATAGGGACCTGAGGATCTTTCATTGTAGGTAGCGTTGAAAGTTAGACACCGGGAAACACAAAAATTTATCTCCCTATCCAAATTTGGGAATCTGATAATATCTGAGGTGATTGTAAATCCCATTGTCGGTGAACCATTCGGGACAACTGACAACTAGCATCAGAGAATTCAATGAGTTCTATTTACTGTAGAAGAAGAAGTTCTTGATATTGGTAACTGTTATTCAACCTGTACCAAAATTGTAGGGTAGGATATCATGTTTTCCCACAAATATGAAAAACTACTGCATCATCGAACGGATAGGAGTTTAGTTATCTGGATGAGGAAGTGGTTTGTTGCGATTTTGGTTGTTGTTATGATAGCGACCTGAGGATCTTTCATTGTGGGTAGCGTTGAAAGTTAGACATCGGGAAACACAAGAATCTATCTCCCTCTCCAAATTTGGGAATCTGATAATATCTGAGGTGATTGTAAATCCCATTGGGTTACTTTTTCAGTTAATTCGAGTTGAAAAGCTAAACAAATCGGGTTTTCAGAATAAATATTAGATTTTTAGTTTTCTGATAAAAATTTGGCCAATTCCGATAATTTTAAATATTTCGGATAAAAAGTATTCTAGTAATTTTGGTTTTTGGTATTTCGGCTTATAAATAAAATCTTAAATTATTTGATATCTTAAAACTAAATATCTCTATAATATTATTTGAGAAGTCTGTTTCCTATGTGTCGCGCTCATGTTAACTCTCACGATGGTTGATTACACTGATACCCTTAATGAATTAAAAATATTACATTTAAAATACTATTATTTATTTATTTAGTTTCCTTTTTAAAATTTTCCAAAAACATAAGCAAATAATAAAAAGGAAATTTTTATAAAGTAAAAAAAAAACAAATTGAAAAACGAAAATATATGTATATATAATATGATTTCATAAAAACGGAAAATTTCGTAAAATAGTAATATTGCATTTAAAAAATATTTTAAAATAACATAAAATATACTTTTGAAGTAATAAAATACTTTCTTTATATACATATATATTTTATTAGATGAAAAATATAAATTTGTATATAATGTGATTTCATTAAAAATAATTTACACATATAATCTTGATATTAGAAAAAAATATTATTTATTTTAAAATATAATTTTTAACAATACAAAAAAATTTAAAGTAATAAAATATTTTTATATATCTATCTATTTTCTTAGATGATTAAACAAAATAATTATCATAAACTAATATATATATTTAATTGACTAAAAATAGTTTATAATTAGTATTATTGAAATGTTTATTTTTATTTTCATATATTTAATTGACTATAATATCATTCAATTACAGCAGAAAAATATCGATAAATTATATTTTATTTATACAATATTATTTTCAAATACAATCACAATTTTGTTTACTGCTTATTTTTAAGAGATATTAAAAACTAATAATAAATTTTAAAAATAAAATCGTTTTATCAAATAGTTACAAAATAGCTTAGTTAATGAGGTAGATATATTATATTTTGTCATTTTTAAAATTATTTGTTTTCTTGATATTAAATTTGATTTTAGATTTATGTTTTTATGTTTGTGAAACTTAATAGAACTCTAATCAAAATACCAAAGCAAATCTGAATTCTTATTTTAAGATTATTTAAAATAAATTTCAGTTTCCATTTAATAAATCAAAGGCATAATAAAGTTATCTAAAATTTATAAAATATTTTAATTATTGTAAATATTGATATGTGTTCATGAGTTTCCAAAAATGTATCAGCTACATATGCATGTAACTTCATATTGATCATCGCTTTATTATTTTCTAATATTTTTTAAAAAATATATATATCAACATATAATTTGATAAATATTATGAAAATACATGTGGATTTAAATGATAAATAAAATTGATTTGATTTGACTTAATTATAATAAAAATAATTATACTTTATTTTGAATTTGAAAAAATATATAACTCAATATAATCACATGAGTGACTCAATTCAATTTATATCTAAAATCATAGATTTAACTACGAAAAGAATATATACTTTTATAAGGATAGTAGTTTATTTTATAAATATAAATCATAGGACAACTAAAAACATATTAAAATGAAAATAAAATATTAACCAACTGTTATAATTTAGTTTTTTTTTGTAAAATTTATACATATGCATGAGACTTCATAATATTATTGTTTTATTATTTTATGTAATTTGGAATCATAAACTTTAGTTTATTTTTTTATTTCATTCTAAGCACAATATATCTTAAGTTATACATAATATTCTTAAAATATATTTACATATCTAAGACAACAACCACCTAAATGCAAATAAAAAATTAATCAATTTTTTGATATATTTAGAATAAAAAATATTACAGTTGAATTCAGAGATCCAATCCAATTTATCCAAATGATAACTAAATCAACTATTAAACAACAAAACCGATTAGATATAACATATATAAAATCATATGTTTAGATGTAATATTATTAATATAAATGATGCATACAAATTATAAATTAATTTAATATTAAAAATAAATAGAAATCAATTATTATAATATATTTATTTTATAAATATTTATGTTCGTGCATGAGCACGGAAAAATCACCTAGTAGTTAATATTTATAAGTATACTATTATGGAAAAGATTCCAGTTTAATTTCGTGTTTTTGGTTCTACAGATACATGCTCCACAAAAGTAATTGAAATGATCTAAATCCAAACAAAAACTCGTTTTCTGTTTGTTTGGTTCGGTTCTTCGGTTTCGGATAAATATACCAATGCCTAATCTATTTCATCGTATGATCTACCAACTAAAAGATTTTCACCACAATTCTTAATTTTATTTACACGAGTTACGTACAACTTCCAAAGGAATCAATGATAATAATTTGACGATATATTTACATAAAATATAGTCAGAGTTTTGTTTCACGAAAAATCTATAAACGCCTCTTTTCGCCTTTAATCCTCGTTGCCTCTTGATTTTATTTTCTTCTTGATGTATATATTTACTCCAGTCTCTCATAATTAACCTAATTTTAGTCTATATATAATTACTATTTTCATACAATATTCTTGTTCGCAATATCTTTGATGTTTTTCAAGTGTTTGTTATTCTTACATCTGCAATATTTCTTCAATTACGTGTTAAACTTTATAATTAAAAACATTAAAGCATAATACGATAGCCATGAAAATTAAATCAGGAGGAGGTATCTTACCGAGGAGATTATGTACCCAATCAAACATCATTCGGAGAGGCCACAAAGAACAAACCCTAGTTCGAATGCGATTTGATCGACCATTGCCGAGGTTGTGAGACCCTTCTCCATCAACGTGACTATGGGAAACGCCTAAGTTAACCACAAAGCGACAAATGGGACAAGTATTATGAATATTCAACCAAGACACAATGCAGCTTGGATGGTACAAATGCAAACATTTCAACTCTTTTCCTTCCTCTCCAACTTCAAACTCCTCCTTGCATATCGCACAAACCTTCTCTTTTGCCAAATTTTCTTCCGAGATCGTCACCGTATTTACAGCCTCAATGGCGGATGGAGAGGCCGGTGGTGGACCGACACGTTCGTTAGGCAAGACATCAGCGAACTCATCATCGGTATTAACTAGTTCATGATTGTGCCGGTTGCTTCTCGTTGAGTTGACAAGATGGAGAGTGATCCAATCGGTATCGGTATCCCAATAAGGCCGGTTTAGCCTCATAATGTCAAGCTCATCGTGGAGATTGATCTCTCTGGAACAGAGAGGACATATAGGACCATATAGACCATAGTTTCGGAGCCTAATGGTGCGGCTGCAATGACGGCAATAGAAGTAATGGAACGTTCTTGTTCTTCTTGTTCCATTCACAATAATTCTTGGACGATACTCAGATGTCATGTTTTAACGTGAAATTTAGGCTTTTCAAGATTAGAGTTTAAACATATTCATTTATACTTACATACATGTACAAGTTTTAAAAACGAGGTAAGAAGAAGCCTCGACGAGTGAGTTATTCTTTTTCTGTCGAGAGAAAGAATGGTATCGTGTGGCATCTGCTTATGTTAACTCGAGAATCTTTGGTGATTTGTCTTGTAGGAATCAAACATTAAAAAAAGATGCTTGGAGAATCAATTATGTAAAGGGTTAAGGTTTAGCAAAGAGGGAGTTATTGGAACGGCTAATTATCGGCCAAGTTCAACTTAGTCCAAATATTACAACATACTCATTGCAAATTGCAAGTATCTCCTATGAATTTAAAATACATTAAACTAAAAATGAATATGATCATTAAAATATTAAAATTATAATAAATTGGTATCTGAATTCACAATATTAATATTCTTAGTTTTAATATTTTTTGAAAATGCATCTGAGCTTTTGGAATATTTGGCTTGAAGATGCTCTTAAATTAAAACTGAACACAACTATGCATTTTTAATGGTTTTATTCAAATCCAGTGTTTTTAAACCTGGATAGAACAGACAGCCGGACATATGGTTAAACTGTGAACCAAAAATATATAAGGATTGGGTGGATAAAAATCGGGGTTGTTTGTATAACTCACTGTGATTAATTTAGTAAGTCAAAATTTTGATTTTATATATACTTTTTCATTTGGTTTGTACTTAACTTTTATTTTATAATTATTTATATTGAAAATTTTAATACTTACTTAAAATTTATCAAACATAATGAAAAAAAAAATTAGATTTAGTTCTATTTTATTTATGACTGAACTCAACTGAATATGGTTGAACTCGATTAAACCATATCAGCCCATGATCCTAAAACTCTTTCGGTTCAGTTAGTGGTCCAGTATTAAAAACATTGCTCAAATATGGTTTATATACAAATGAGGTCTCTTGTCTTCTAAATTATACACATGCCCCAGAGCTCAAAATAATTTAAAACAATAAATATTTTACAATTTTATATCAGTCTCAAAACTATAATCCGAGATAGTTTTGATGTACTCCCATATCATAACTTACAACATTAAAGAAATCTTCATCACATATAACATACATAGAGAAATTAATACTCCATAATAGCTAGAAGCATAGAACAGATATAAAAAGCAATTGTTGGTTTGTATTCGTATTCAAGGGACATTTGTACTTAATGTTGGGAGATTCTTGAGGGAGATGTCTTTGCTAGTAGTCTTATTTGTTTCAATATAATCCGAGGTCGGAGTGATACTCTTCATTTCTTTGTTTTTACCCCATAGCACAAGGTATAAGCCTCCCACGATAATCACTGTACCAATTATGCTGTAACGTCAACATGTAAAGATAAACCATTATATACATACATAACAAATCCATCTCCACAAAGCAATAAAAAACATGAGTTTTTGTACCTCCCCACGTGAAGTGTTTCGTTTAGAATAAATGATCCAACAAGAGCTACGACGACAAGTGCTACAGGGCTAAATACCGATACAAATAAGGGTCCTCTAGATTCGACGCACCATGCGTTGACTGCTATCACCATTCCGGACATCACAATTGACTGCACCAGACCACATGAAAGATATGCTTTAAGGCCAACTTAAAATCTTCTCTCATTGACTCGTATGAATGTGTTACTTCTACTAACATGGCCGTCTTCTTTAGAAAATTTTATGATGCTATGTTAAATAAAAGAAATAGTTTGCATATGACCTTCAATTAGTGTGACTGAACAAGACATATACATTCGATATTTATATTTACCGCATACGCAATCGTAAAGAGCCTGATATTCCATCCTAATTTCCATTCCTTCAAATCGCAATTCCAGCAAAGAGCAATAATAACAGCCACAACGCTTCCCGTCAGGTTCATTAGCGTCGCGTTCCAGTAAGCCCCTCCAAATAGTTTGCTTACTTTTACCTGTAAACCAAAAAACGTTATCATAAATTCAGACATTTGATATCATTTATAATGTGCATATCTAAATTTAGATGATAATAAGCCACGTCACCTCAAAATTGTCTAGTACTATCAAAAAGTATTATGCATGATAATATATTCCAAACTATATTCCTTAATATATTTATACCTTAATATTACACCACATGCATAGCGATATGGAGGAGAAATAAGAAATCTTGCCTGCAATAATAGCCAAAATGCATAGGACAAGTTGCCACCAAAAACAAAAAGAGCCCCGAGGATAGAAATATGGTGGGAGGTAGCATCACGTGAGAAGTCATGTGATTTGTTCATTAGGTCAATGTGCGTTGACCACATATGAATATCTTTTCCTCTGTAGAATATAAAGATAAGAGCTCCACCAACACCAAAGAGTGTCCCAAAAACTTTAGCCTTCCCTTCTCTTGTTCCAAACCTTACACTCTCCATCCTATAGGACCCACCAAAAATTGAATAACGATCCATATATCAACAGACTTTTTTGTTTTTGTTTTGAGAATATTAACATGCAAAAATGGATTAAAATTGTTATTAATTATGTAGACTTGCCTAAGAGATGCAGCCAATACGAAAGTGATCAAGGGAGTGAGAACGGCAGCAGCAGAAGCGAATGTTGCTGACGTTAGAGCCAGACCCGTAATGGTGAAGATACTCGGTAACACCGCACTGTTCAATCATCATAAAATTATGATAAGTCTAATATATATATATATATATATATATATATATATATATAAACTTGGAACAATCTCTAAGACATGTAAAAAGTTAAGTATTCTTGTCATTTAAGACATCTACAGTGGCCAAGAAGGAACCACATCGAATTGAATTGATGAGAGAACTCGATCCCTAGACTTAATTCATATGATGAGTTTTCAATCCACTCGAAGAAACAATTGGACCACACGCTCTTGATTAGATCTAATATAGTTGTTTTTACATACTAATCTATATAACTATTTTAGGAACAAGTACTTATGTCACCATAAACTTAATTGCCCTTCTATGTTAATTATTGGTATATGTTAGTTTTTAATGCAAAACCACTGGTTGGTGATATTGATTTAATTGGTTGATCATACTGATTACGTTGAAACGTAATCGTCTAGAGTTTTTACGTCCTGGTACGTGAATGTTGAATTCAAATGTAAAACCACCGGTTGGTAATATTGATAATATATGGTTTTTACTATATGTAGACGTTTGCTTGAATAAGTAGTCTTCCCCATTATCCTACCTAGCTAATGGCTAGTTTTTTTTTTTTTTTTTTTAAATAGTTGATTGCATATGCATAGAATTGAGCTTATGATTATATGAGTTATATAACAGTCAGACCCTATATGTTTGATCATTTATTTTGAAGAAAAAATGGTTGGGACTTGAGGAAACAAAAACAAAAACGGAAATTGTTGCAGTTTTGAGCACATGTAGAGCTTCGAAAACTTTTGTGTGTGTGTGAAAACTGACGTACCCCAGTAGCCCCGAGAGAAGTGCTAGTAAGAGAAGATTCCATGTAAACTCTGGCCTCTTCTCCCTAGCCGATCACATGGAGTTAAACAATGAGAATAATTGGTCAAAGGAATTGATATCAAAGCAGAATGAGAAAAACAACCTTTGAAAGATAAAAGAAAGGGGAAGCATGAAAAGTGTAGCGAAGAAGAGACGATAAGCCACGAGAACTCTTGGCTCCATACCATCTACCACCGCAAGCTTGAACAAAATATTCAACACTGCTGTTGCTATTTGAACCACCACCATTGCCGTTATAGCCTTCATTTCTCTCCACATTTCACATATTTTCCTAACCATTTTTTGCTTTGTTTCTTCTACTTTCCCACCCAACAAGTGAGAGAGAGAGAAGGGAAGAATAGAGAGAACACGTAGCCAAGTGAGATAGAGTACTCCTGAGCCCGTCAGTTATATTTATTACACCTAGATATTTATTTCTTTCTTTCTTTCTTTTCTTCCCCAATATTTATTGTCGCTATGCTCCACTAAATTTTAGTACCATAAATGAGTTGTGAGATCAGACCATCTCCAATGTATTTCTCTATTTTTTCTTCTAAAATAGGAAAATTCTATAATAAAAATGAGTTTGTCTCCAATGTATTCTTCTATTTCTTCTTCTAAAAATGAATATTTTTGAAATATTATTTTCTAATTTTACAAATAGTACCCTTTATTTGTGAAAATTGAAAACTAACCCAATTTAGTGTAACATTCATAAAATTATGATATTATTTACACTGAATATTTTTATAGAAACTATTATGTAAATAAAAAGTATGATTATATATTTATATAAACAGTAAATTTTCATTAAAAATATTTATTTTGGTTATAATTGTTAAATTAAAAAGTTAAAGGATCATTTTGCAAATAAAAAAATAAGCCTCTATTATAGAGGAATGCTATTTCTTCCTCTAAATATAGAGGTGAAAATAGCAATCTCTATTTTAGAGGAAGAAATAAAGTAAGGTTGAAGTGGTTTTATCTCTAAATGCTATTATAGAGGCAAATATAGAAGTGGGTTGGAGATGCTCTGAGTAGATGCTGATTTCAGGTAAAATATGTTTTTGCGGAATATTAATGTGGATTTGTCATATCCCACCATATAATAGAGTCTAACTTAAAATTCTTCTAAAGTATAATGTAGTCCAAAAGACACTATCAGTTAGCCAAACATTACTGAAATATCTTCTCTGATCACGAACGGCAGTGGATTTAGAAAACCAAAAGTTTCTAATAGTGAAAGACAATGTTTTGCATTTGATTCAAGTTTGAGGTTATATTCGTAAAAAAAATGACTATAATGAGTTCTATTTTTTTTGTTTGGTCACAAGGGGATTGCTGTAATTTCACAAGGTTTTTAGGTTAGTTTTGCATTTGATTCAAGTTTGGGTATAGTTTTGTATTTAAAATCAAGTTTTGAAATCTTCTATTCATTTTCTATGTTTTTAAGCGATTTGAACATTTTTTGATATGCAGGTTTTTCAAATCTGAAGCAGACTTTGGAAGATTTATGAGAAATCTTCTAAAATATAATGCGCTAAAAGAAGTCTTCTTGAAGACTTCTTGGAAGTCTTCTAGCGCATTATATTTAGATGACTTCCAAGAAGATTTCCCATAAGTTTTCCAAAATCTTGTAAAATATAATGTGCTAGAATTCAGACGAAGTCTTCTTCCATATCAAGTAGAGTCCAAGCTTGTCTTTGTAGTGGAATGATCTATAATAGTTTTGTTTGTGGTCTGTTTTGTGATTTGCATGTGTACTCCTTTAGTTGTGATATTTTTGTAAATTTGAAGAGATATTAATAAAATAAATGATAAATATAACAATAATGATACTTAAGTCATTGATACAACATATTAAGAATTATTTTAACCATTCTACTCACTCATAGCAAAAAACATCATTGATGCATATAACAATAATGATACTTAAGTCATTGATACAACATTTTAAGAAACAAGTATTTTACCCACTCATAGCAATAATCATCATTGGTTCATACTTAAGAGTGGAAACAAACAATAGTAAATAATCAAAACATATCACAATTTTTACAAGTTTGTGTTGAAAAACTTAGTCAATTTTAGTAAAATAAAGCAGAAAATATATTTTGAAAATATGAGTTTTACATATCTTGAAGTTACTTAATACTCTTAAAAATACAAGTTATTGAAAAACTAGCGTAAAAGACTTCCACGGAAGTTTTCTCGGATCAGCTAGAAACTTTAATAAACATGAATGTTGGTAACCTCATAAATATCACGAATTAAGTTATAAATTTCATCCAGTAGCTAAAATATTGATTAATAGACATGAATTAACAAGAAAATGTTAAAAATTCTGTATAGTTTTAGAAAAAATGAAAGTTTATTAAACATTGACGTTGACGACTTCCACGGAGGTCGTCAGGCAGACTTCTAGGAAGTCGTCCATTTAGGTTAGTTTTGCAATTGATTTTTAACCTAGACGACTTACATGGAAATCGTCCATCTTTGTTTGTTAAAAAAAAAACTCGAGACGACTTACATGTAAGTCGTCTAGGAAAAATGGATTAGTTTTGCATTTGACCGGATAGTGTCAGAAATTTGACTTTTCCTAGATGACTTACACGTAATTCGTCCAATAGAAAATTAAAAAAAATCAATATTGTTATACCTAGACGACTTCCATTTAAGTCGTCTCGGGTTAGTTTTGCAATTGAAAAATAAAACAAAAAAATTATTATTTTTAGACGACTTACACGGAAGTCGTCCGTTCGATGACTTACATAGAAGTCGTCCAAGATAAGCAAGGTGTGACAAGAATCTTGTAATAAAATCATTGTCGGACGGACGACTTCCGTGTAAGTCGTCTAGAAAAAAATAATTTTTTTTGTTTTATTTTTCAATTGCAAAACTGACCTGAGATGACTTCTATGTAAGTCGTCTAGGTATAACAAAATATTGATTTTTTAATTTTCTACTGGGCGACTTACACATGTAAGTCGTCTAGGAAAAATCAAATTTCGGACACAATCCGGTCAAATACAAAACTAACCCGTTTACCCTATAAGTCGTCTCGAATTTTTTTTAACAAACAAAGATGAACGACTTCCATGTAAGTCGTCTATAAAAACACATTTAAAAGTCAATTGCAAAACTAATGTAAGTCGTCTGGACGAACAGATCTGGAAAAAAAAAACAGATTTCATAGTTTTAACCAGTGAGATAACTTATTTAGCACACATAAATCTTCTCCATGCACTCAAATCTCAAACAAAAGTGACCCATCAAGAATCGTAAGCTTCAATGGCTCTATAAACCATAAAAAAATTAGAATCAAAATCTTGGGTTCTTTGGATGAATATGGAGAGAAAATGAAAGATATGTTGTTTTTAGTTCATAAGAATTGAGAAAGAAAGAGTGTAAATCGATTTTTAGGTGCATTAAGAGCTTCAAATTGGTTGTTCATGGTGGTTGGTGTATTGATGTCAATGACAATATTGTGAATACTCGAGGAAGATGAGAGTGATAGAGTAAAATATGCATTTTCGAAAAGAAAAAAAAAAGATGGCATTTTCGTGAATAATCCGAATTTGGGGGTGAAAGAGGCAAGTCAAAGTTCCAAAAAAAAACATGGATTAGTTTTGTGTTTGACTTCCATTTTTGAGTCATATTTCCAAAAAACCCTTTAAACTTAAATGATAATTATGTAAAAAATGTATTTCTATTTTACATTAAAATTTATATTTGTATAAAAATATTTATTTTAATTAGAAAAGTTCAATGATTATTTTAAATTAGAAAATATGATTTTATAATACGATATGATTTTTTCGATAAATACCAAAGCAATATCTATTTTACCCAAAAATAGATGGACTGAAATATTTTTTTGCTATTATAGAGGCAAAATAGCAATAAATTATAAATGTTCTTAGAACTATGGACGGAGAAATACAGAGATTAGAAAACTAGGTGGGTTTGTATTTTCGTGTTTATATTATTATACTCACTCTATTCCTAAATATAGGATGTTTAGTTAAAACACACATATTAAGAAAAATTAATTTTTGTCTAGAAAACAACATTAAAACTATAAATTAATGATATTCAACCAATTACAAAATAGATTATTAAATATGATTGGTTCCACAGTTTTTAATAAATTAAAAGTTACTTTTTTTTTGTCAACTAATTACCTAGAAAAATGAAAATATCTTATATATTGAAACATTAAAATTCTTTAAAACATTCTACATTTAAAAACAGAGGAAATATATTTTATTTACAGTTTATTTTAAGTCGGGAATAGTTTTTTTTGTCTGCAACATAAGTAGATTCGTATAGATTCTACAAACCACATCTGTAACTCTGGATCCATATGAACGACAAACTAGTATATTTTAGGAACAGAAGGAATATATTTTATTAACTTTTATTAAAGGTTTATTTTAAGTTGGGAATAGTTTTTTTTTTGTCAGCAACATAAGTACATTCGTGTAGATTTTGCAAACCACACCAATAACTCTGGATTCATATGAACGATAAACGAAGATTGTTTTTCGCACTACGTGCGAGACAGTCCTCCCTCAAATTCTGCGTGTGCGAGACAGTCCTCCCTCAAATTCTGCGTCCATATGAGATGTTGATACTTCTCTTCGAGAAAAGTTTATCATATGAAAAGAATATAATAACCAAATGAATAGTTTTGTGGCCATCGTGTTGTCGAACTACTCTTTTTTTTTCTTTGACTTGCAAATTTATATAATGAACGCAGACTCCAAAAGTTAGTTAGATTTAAATAAAATTATATTTTCGCTTAGAGAAACATAAATGTGGGAATATTTTTCAATTTCTTGAAAAAATTAGTAGACCTCCACACGTATGAACAGTTTTACTCCACCTTATGCAGAGAGCAGACGTGTAAGTGGGTGATTTTGCTAAATAATTACTAATTCGTAGCAAAATGGTCTACCTTTATATACAAACCGAAATGCGTAACGAATCCAGCAACGTGTTTAGATGCTATTGACACGTGCGGCGCATGCTTTCAGCTTTGTGGTTCTCCATAACGTACGTACGCCAAAAAAAGTGTACAAAAAGCTTGTAGTCCATATGAAGTGTTACAAATTGTTGAGAGTGCATGTATTAGTACGAAAGATAGATGAACTTCTGAAAATATGCTTTTACCTTGGCCGTCGATTTTGTATCCAGCTTTAAGGAATATCATCTTTATTTCTATTCACGAACACAATTCTAATAATGTACGTCAATTTTGTGCTATACCATCAGTGTACACCGTTACTTTAAAGTTACAGATGAGTTATATTTTTTTGTTCTCTGACAGTTTTACACTCTTGAGATTTTTCTTATTCCTTTTTTCTTGTAGATCATAAACCAAATTTTAGTAGTGTCATGTAGAAAATCGAATATTCTTGTCATCTAAAGCATTTTTAATAATCAAAGAAAATCTTCAGTGATAGTCATGGATGGTGAAATTCGATATGTAACATTGATCCACAGGGCGAATCTTCACCAAACACCACTTGGTTACTTTGGGGTCTTCTTTAGTGGAATAAACTTTATATCTAGCTCCAAGACTTGTATTTCTCTTTGCAAATTTGAAATATATAACCATACGAATCTGAGCAGTTTCAGAAAGTTAATTAGCTAAGAACCGTACGTTTACATGAAGATAGAGATGGATGACAGTTATGATTCAATGATTTGTAGATGCGTCATTAACTATGTTATACAAATTATTCTTCAAATTAAAATAGATTTATATTTTTTTGAGACAAAATTAAAATAAAGATTAGCGGCCATGACTTTAGAACTTTCGGGTAAACATAGTAATATAGAATAATTAACAAAAAAAACTCAGAATATGTTGAGGTCATTTGGGTGTGGAAGAAACAAATGGTAGAGAATAATATAGGATTGTAGGAACTCCAAGAGGCTGAGGCCACGAGCTTTTAGTTGATAGATGATCACAAGGAACTAATTTTGTGGTACTTGAGAACATAACATTATTTTTTTTTAAATATATATTTAATTATAAGTCACTTTAGACCTTCTTGAGACGTTTTTCATTTCCATAATTTCCTTATTTTTGTGTGAGGTTTCTCTTTCTCTACTTGGAGTCCGAGCGTAGAAATGTAATTAATTAAGTGAGAAAGCAAGTGTATTAGATATATATGCAGGCCTGGTTCTTGGCTCATAGTGTTCTGGTAAAAGTAAAACTATCATTTTTAGTACTCGCCTAATCATCAATTATATCTATCAAATATTCTTTATTACTATTACAAATGAGGATTAACTATCATATGCAATATATTGATTAATAATTTAACATACATCAATTTCACGACGTATCTCTCTACTTGACGGTTTTACATGTTTATGTTTGATAGACATACTCTTTGCAATACACGAGCATAACGAACAACCTGCAACACTTTTTGAATCTTTCAATCAATTTTTCATCCTATAATTTTTAAGAAATTATATTTTTTTTTTTTGGCAACAAACGGTAAGAAATTATATCTTTTGAGAATCAAAACCCAAACTTAATGTAAAATCTTTTGACCACTACTCCACTAGGCCAAAAGGCTTTCGCAAAGTATCATATTTCAAAGTCCAAATTTAATAAAAGTTGAGAATTAATATTATATGTGCATACACTAATAAGAAAAAGGATACATCCACGTTTTTTCGTGGTTATGACTCAAGTTTCGTGGCTATATTTAAGATTTGCCACTAAATGCCATGAAACAAAAAATGTGGCTATAAGATCATAGCAAAAAAGGACCTATCAAAAACCGTAACAAAAGTTACGAGTTTGCCGCGAACATTTCGTGGCTATTTTAGCCACGTTTTAGTCTTGAAATATTCATGGCTAAGAATAGTCACGAAATTTGTTACGAATTATTCGTGAAAATTTTTTACCTATTTTTAACCACATTTAATTTCGTCAAAATTGTAGCTAGTTTTACTATGATTTTCACACGAGTTTTTACTTTTTTTGTTTTGTGGCTTTTTCGAAATTTTCTACAAAAAATCGTAGCTATTTCGTGACTATAACAAAATTTTACTAGTGATACGAAAACATGGTCTCCTATAATATACACACGACCAAGTACTGTTAGTGAGGGCCTAAGACCAGCTCCATCTACACCTTTTAACTAAGGTTCTAAACGAAAAAGTGAAACAAAATAAATGAAAAAAAGAAATAAATCACAGAACCGCTGTTTAAACTGGAATTTTAAGGATTGTAAAGAACTCTTACGTGTCACTTTTTAATTTGACGGCTCCTGTGTGTCTCTCTCCTTCGTCGGGGTTTGATGCGAAATCCCCTTTTCTCTCTTCCTCCTCCGATCTCTCCATCTTCTCTGGCCATTCTCTGGTGATTCTTCGATCTCTCAATCTTCTTTGTTGATTCTTCTATCTCTCCATCTTCTCTGTTGATTCTCTGTCAATTCTGATGTCGATCTCCTTCTATGTCGATTCGATGTCGTTTCTCTCCCATGTTCTGAGGCTATGATGAAGATCAGAACAGAGAAGCAACTTCTTCAGAGGAATCAACTTCAAAAGAAAGCAAGGATCGAGGCAAGGATGAATCTCAACGACGACAAGGTTGAGAGGTTTGATGTTCCTCCAGGACAGTTAGAGGTTCCTCCAGGACAGGCTACTCTCAATATCATCTAGACTTGTGATTATTTAAAAAAAATTGTTTTAATGTCTGATAAACCGAATCTTGTTTGTTTTTATTTGGTCAAGCGTATCTTCACAACGTAGCACAACCTCCTGTGATCTACAGAGACTTGAAAACCGCAAACATATTGCTAGACCATGGCTACAAACCAAAGCTATCTGACATTGGGCTTGCTAAGTTTGGTCCGATCGGTGACATGTCTCATGTCTCTACTAGAGTCATGGGAAGTCACGGGTATTGCGCGCCGGAGTTGTAGGTTTGTTCAGAGAGCGGTGACATGTCTCATGTCTCTAAGCTCAGAATTGTAGGTTTGTTCTTCATGATTTAAGTTCTTGCAGTGCCATATTAGGTGAGGTGGATATACTCTTTGGGGACAAGGAGTTTGAGGCAGTCGTGCAGAATCTGATCAGTTCTTCCCCTGTGAAGAATTCACGTCGTCTCATCCAGAAGATCATTCACTGTTTCTGGTCTGCACAGATAGGTACTTCGTTAATCCTTTAATATGTTGCTGCCTGAACATTAAAAGATATTAAAAGTTTTGTTTTCCTCTTTGCAAATACATTGGCAGAGCTTCTCGTGGGATAGATTTCTCTGGCGTCGATCATGTGGTGCTCTTTGTTTTCCTCTTTGCAAGTTTTGTTTTGTTTGTCTTTACTGTCTTAATCATGCTCTTTGTTTGTGTGACAATCGTCTTCTGTTTCATAGGAATCATGTGAATAGTCATAACCAAATATACTTCCTTCTCTCAATTCATGTGAGTTCTTATGAGATTCTTCCACTGGAGAGGAAAAAATTAATTACACTAACAAAGTTTCTTAGCTTCTCAAATCACCAAATTAACTACTAATTTATTCATAAGAGCCCATTAGAGTCTATTACCAATGGACTTGCTCTAATAATGTGTTTTGCCACCCACGTTATATGAGCGAGTCAGTGTCTAATGCATATAATTTGCATTCATATGCATGTAAGTTACTTTTTCAGTGCAATTTTATTTTCTATTAGACGTTCAAGATTAGATTTGTTGGATAATTCTAGGACTTGTGAAGTAAGTTAACTTATTAATAAGTGTTTAATAAGTTAAATACACAAAAAGGAGAAATTTAGAATAGAAAATGAATTTACTATTTTGATTAGGTTTGTATTTTCATATTTCACGTGTAAAAGAAAATTGTGTTTCATATATATATACAGGTCTTGTGAGATTTATTTCATAAGATCTAAGAGAAACATTAAGAGTTTCAGTTTTGCAAAGTTTCTAAAGCAATAAGAAAAATTGTTCTTATAATTCTTTGTGTTTCTAGAGATTTGAGTTGGTATCAGAGCCAGGTTGAAGCCTCGATCTTGGCGATAGAGAAGAGATCATGTAAGCAAGATGGCGGACGTGACTAGATCTGCGCCTCATACAAAGGACTTTGGATCCGAATCCATCCAATGTACGATGTTGTCATCAGCAAACTATATGGTTTGGTCGATCAGGATGAAGGTTTTTCTGCGTGTTCATGAAGTGTGGGATACAATCAAACCTGGTTCAGATTCAAAAGAAGAACAATGTTGCAACTGCTCTTTTTTCAATTCGTTCCCAAAACTTTGATTCTCCAGGTAGGAGAACAAACCGCATCGAAAGACTTTGGAATTCCATCAAGTCACGACACCTTGAAGCTAATCGTGTAAGGGAGACTATACTTGAGACGTTGATGACGGAGTTTGACAGGTTGAAGATGGATGATAATGATACTGTCGATGACTTTGCGAGAAAGATATTGGGGTTATCATCCAAGGAAGCCTTGTTGGGAAAAAACATAGAAGTGTCCAAGTTGGTGAGGAAATTCTCGAAAGGACTTCCGAGATACAAGTACATCCAGATCATAGTGTCCTTTGAGCAAGTCCTAGAATTAAATCCAACAGGTTTTGAGGATATATTTTGAAGGCTAAAGGCGTATGAGGAGCGTGTAGGGGAAAACTCAAAAAGAAGACCAAGGGAAGCTTATGTTTTCAAATAACGACCAGAAAATTCATAGAAACTATGAGAATTTACGTAGTAGAAGTAGAGGACGGAATGGAAGAGACAAAGGTTGAGGTCAGTTCAATAACCAAAACCATGTGTCACACACCGAAGTTAAAAACTCAAAAAAAGATCCTTCAAAGGTGATATGTTAGAGATGTGATAAGACGGGTCACTATGCAACTTTCTATCCCGAGAAACTAATAAAGAATCAAAAAACCAACCTAAGCGAGACACAAGAGGCCGACGCCTCTATGTACACGAAGTGGTGCTGTTAAATGAAGGCAAAGTGATTCCAAAGAATATTGATATCGAAAACGAGAATGCAAGTGTTTGGTATTTGGATAATGGAGCGAGCAATCACATGACGAAGAATAATGAGTTCCTTTCGAGTTTGGATAAAAAACCCAAGGAAAGGTGAAGTTTGGTGATGGTTCGTGTGTTGACATGGTAGGAAAATGTGTAGTTACTTCACTGTGCAAATCTTGAGAGAGGAAGACTCTCAAAGACATATATTACATACCCAACCTAAAGCACTACATATTGAGTTTTGGACAAGCAACATAAAACGGATGTGAGGTTAACATGAAAGACACCTATTTAACACTCACAAACTTGTATGAAAGGTTACTAGTATGAGTTACAAGATCCCCAAACCATCTCTACAAGATCCCTATGGATATTAGCTATCCGAAGTGTTTACATGTCAGAGATGAAGATGCTACATGGAGGTGGCATGCTCGAATAGGACATATAAGCTATGGAGTTATGAACAACATGGTAAAGAAGGAAATAGTCGTAGGAATGCGTAACACACGTAGAAAGCATGTGCGACTCATGTCTAGAAGGGAAACATATTAGACACTCATTCCCAACTAAGGTCGTGTTTCGTGTGACAAAACCATTAGAGCCATTAAAAATGTGATTTTTGAAGAGAAAAAAGATTGGGATTCGACATCTACAACAACCAAAGAAGATTGTGAACCGAGTATTCTTAAACTTCTACATGAGGGTGAGATAGAAGAAGGTAATAATCAAGGTGATGATCATGAACAGGAAGCTATGAACCACCAAGAAGAAGAAGAAGAAGATCGCAATGCAAACTAAGACGGTGGTGGTCAACCGTTGGTGTCTAGACACTACCGCACCATAACAAAACCAAAGTATCTCGACGATTATGTGTTATTTGTAGATCAAAAAAGTGAAATGTTGTTGCTCACGGTGGATGGCGAGCTAGAGAACTATCTTGAAGCCGAACACATAAGAGAATGGGTTGAAGATATGGTAGCCAAGATGGAACTATTACAAGAAACAAGACGTTGGAGTTTGTAAATAGACCAGCTGGAGTTAAACCGATAGGGTTAAAGTGGATCTACAAGATAAAAGAAAAAGGTGGATGGTACGGTGAACAAGTATAAGGTGAGACTTTTGGCAAAAGACTATGTACAAAGACAAGTATTATATTCCGAGGAAGTGTTTGCACTAGTAGCACGTCTCGAAACTATATGACCCTTTGCAACAACGAACGTATGAGAGATTTTTCATTTGGACATGAAAACTGCTTTCTTGAATGGAAATCTAAAGGAACTAGTGTATGTGACATAACGTATAGGTTTTGAAAAAAAAAAAAAAAA
>NC_027749.1:16992505-17002383 GCF_000695525.1 Brassica oleracea var. oleracea | reverse complement strand
AAAAAAAAAAAAAAAATATTGAGTTTATGTGTTACGCGAGGCTTTGTAAGGATTATTCCAAGCATATAGAGCATGTTTAATAAGTTAAATACACAAAAAATATAATAGAAAATAAAATTTACTATTTAGATTATCTTTGTATTTTCGTATTTCATGTGTAGAAGTGAATTGTTTTTCACTATAAATATAGGTCTCATAGAGATTTGTTCTATAATATCTAAAAAAAGCATTGAAAGCTTTATGAGAAGTTTCTGAAGCAATAAAAAAAATTGTTTTCATAATTATTTTTGTTTCTAGATATTTGAAGAGTAACAAAAGGCATAAGATTTAATTTTGAGAAGTTTCTAAAGCAATAAGAAAAATTGTTTTGTTTTATTATTTGTGTTTCTAGATATTTGAAGAGTAACAAAAGGCATAACAATATTTTGGTTCCGAAAACTGGTGATTAGTAACTGTTTAAATAAAAGGAAAACATAATCTGCTGCTACTGATGTTATGTTTTTTTTTTCTTTTTAATTATATATATTAAAATCAACCCGGTTTAACGGAATTCAGATCCGATTACAAGCCTGATTTGAACAAAATTTCCCTAGTCAATTTATTACAAGCTAGCTTCGCTCACCCACTAAAGCGGACACGTTCCGCTAACCCGATTTTAAAATCCTAAGGAATCTAAAGCCGTTCTCAACCTTCGACGATGCCGTGGGAGGTTCTCCTCGTTTCCTCGGATGCCGGAAATCCTCAAGTCGTCTCTGGAGTAGCTAGCCCTCGATGAACGCCTCGAAACTCATAATCTTCACCGCCATTTAAACACACAAATGCTATAGAAGAAGGGTTAAGAACGCAACCTTTTGAAAATCGCTCCCCAACACCTGTACAATCTTCAGCAACGCCTCAGCCGCTCCTAAACAAGAAGACCAATGAAGGCTTCATGGCTAAGAACGAGAACAAAAGGCGGGCACGGGACAGCCGCAACTTATCGCAACCAGAGAAGCTCCAAGACCTGCAAATAGCGATATCAAAGCAACACTACCATGAGAGCTTCATGGTACTGGGATGAGCTGCAGCGCCAACTGATTCACCAAGGAGAGAGAGACCCCTCTGACACAAGAAGACTCCAAACACCTCGTCAGTTGCCTACTTTGAGAACCGAAGTGAGGTACGCTTGAGACGTCAAAAGATGAACCCGGTGGGACGGATCCAAACCAAACTAACAACACACAACAAGAGCTAGACATCTAAATGAGCCAATCGACAAAGGATCACCGGAAGACTGGAACCAATAAGCCGGGAAGAGAAACCGATAACATTGAGAGGAAAGTTGCAACATCACCTCAGACAAGCCATAGACGACATCCCTATACCGTACTGCAGCAACATTTCACGCGCCACCATCGCAAGCCCCAACACACGCCAGCGACTCGGACTAAGCACGCCCTTGAGTTAAACTGAGCCTCCAAGGCACCCAAGACGAGAGAAAAAAGAACACACCTTTCCAAGACTCCAAGGAGAAAGTGTTGTTTCCTCAACCACACGCCCCTCACCCACCGGATGAGACGAGGCAGATCTGAACCTGCAACTCAGAACCCAGGCGGATGAACTGACCAGACTCCTCCACGCGCCACCGTCCCTGCAAGGAGCTTAAGGAACCCCTTGCCAAACCCTAAAATCCGACTTCACCGACAGAGACCATAACCGCCCCCGCGTCGAAACTCCACCACCCAGTCGAACAACACCAGAACCGGAACTCCTGTCGACCGAAGACGAAACTGGCGATCCTCCAGGAGCAGAGCACCGAACAAGACGAGGAAAGAGATGACACGATAGTGAAGCAAACCAAAAAACGAGTTACATGGGAGAAGGAGGGTGCTTCCGACGCCGGTACGCGCGCCGTCAGGTTGCCGGAGCTAATCTCAGATCTGGCTTTGTTCGAGGGAAGAGGGAGAGAGGAGAGAGAGTTCTTGTAATGTATACAAAAACATCAGTCAATTACCCTGTTACATTCATAGATACTAAACATGAGAAAAAAGAGGAGCATGCAACAAAGTTAATATATCAGTTTCATTAAACAAAAACACACTTGGCATGGTAAAAATTGCAAACACAGATATACAAGTTAACAAGAGCATGCTACAAATTAGAGAAAACTGAAGCCAACTTGTTGTCTGTCTTAGGTTGAAACATCTTTAGGATCTTGTTCATTATCACCTTGGAGATTTCGGTATGTGTAGAACCAAGAGCAGACGAGAAAATATCCGAAATTCAAGACTCCTGCAACGACTAAAACCCAGTAAACATTGTCAACTCTTCCGTTGTTAATGTCATTTGGTAACCATTTGGTAGTCCTCTGGAGGAGACTGATCAGAGCTGTGCTCAGATAGAAAGAGATTCCAATCACCAGCGAGGTCAGTGAAGTCGCGGTGTTCCTCAGAGACTCCGGGAATTCTCCATAGAACAATTCAATGTTTCCTGGAAACTGGAAGGCCTCGCCTATCCCCACTATAACGAGAGGAGGAAACAGCCATAGCACTGACATGGGATGCCCGTTTTCAACTGTTTTCAGCCTCTTTGCTTCCACAACCGCTGAGACTGCCATGCTAAGGATGGTGAGAACCTGGCCTATCCCGACCTTTTGAAGCGGAGTTAGCCGCTTACCGGTTAGCTTCTGATACATGGGGTAGACAAGCCAGTTGTTGATTATTATAAAGGTGGATGCGGAGGTCATTATAATGACTTGGAGGGACCCGGCCGGGACTTTGAAGTGTGGACCAAGCGCACGGTCCGTGACTAGAGCTTGGAGTACCATCAAGCTTGTTTGCATCACCATTGGAGTACTAACAAAGATTATGGCTACCCACAGAGGAAGAAGTCGGAGAATGGCTTTGAAATCTTCTACTTCCTGAACAGAGCACACCCTCCAGATGTTGTTAACTGAGCCGCCGCCGTCTTCGGTTTTCAAGGCTGCACGGTTCAAGAACCCATAGCTCTTGGAGGGTATTATTGCAGGAGAAGTCTTGGCGAGTCCCTGGTGATAGTCTTCGTCTTGTGATGAAATCACAGCCTTTCTTTTCACTGTAGCGGCGACTACAACGCTGATGAGGCTTTTGAAAGGGCTTCCCATGGGTTTCTCATGCTTGTAGAGCCTTTTCCCGCTGACGAAAACAACGAAACTTACGAAATTTGCAGCAGCGCAGAGGCCAAACCCGAGTTTCCAGCTAGCATTGTCCTGTGTGTAGACAATCGCTGTCGCTCCGGTAATGGCCCCAGCGTATAGTGTGAGGAAGTACCAGTTGAAGAAGCTTCCTTGATCCTTAGGTTTGTCGTATTGGTTTGCACCTGCAGATGCCAGGGTGAACCGTGTCCCACCTGCTCCAGTGGTTACTAGAACTAAGGCTGTATACAAGATCCCAAGCTGGAGTGCCGATGGAGACTGGCATAGGATTGATCCGGTTGCACACGGTATAGGTTTCAACAAGTCCAAAGATGCGATCAGAGTCAGCAGAAGAATCCCCTATAATGTTTTAAAACTGTTAGATCTTTGTGTATAAGAAAAATAAGAACAAGCAAAAGAATCAGTCATGAGTTGTTGGACTTACAGTAAGCGAGATGAAAGTAGAGGCGGAGATGACAAGAATGTTTCCAAAGAAAGAATCAGCTAAAATGGCTGCTACAAGAGGCAACATGCTGAGGCATCCATTGACAATGTTCGAAATCTTAGCAGCAGCGATGCTCTTGATGTTGAATTCCTCGATCAAGAACACAATCAAGTTCAGTACCCATCCGAAAGATGTTATGGACATACCTAACAATGTAGCTGCACCACATAGAACAGACATCAATATGTATAAGTCTCGCCTTCAAAGGAACATAGACAACAACAACAACAAAAAACAAACAGACAAACCCATCATGAATGGAAAAGTTATCCAGCCACCGGGCTTGCTGCTCGGATCTCGAGCGCACTGCGCTTCTGTATCACCCGAAACTGGACCAGCCATGGAAGAAAACAAGTGGAAGCACAAGTAACTTTGAAATTTTGTTTGTGTGTTATGATGCATATAAAAAGCCGTATAAATAAGCAAATGTACAATAATTATGTTCTTTAGTCCCAAAACTACCTAATCATGTTTTGACATTCCATCTACTTATGTCCTATTCTGAAAACAGGTTGGTGAAAAAACACCAAAAGGATTTGGTCAGATCTTTAATGGCATGATCAGAATCCACTTCGAATAATTTTGCATAATTTAATCAAATATACTTACGAGCACACGATGCTCACAACCACCTATAGTGTGTCTAGTCCCTTAGTGTTACTTCGAGTAATCTTTATATAAAATAATCAAATATACTTACGAATACACAAGGCTCACGACCACATATAGTGTTCAAGATCTTCTGTGTCTCAAAAGAGACTGACCCAGCCATTACAGAATAAACGCGTTTGAGAAGTAAAAAATTATTAAAAACTATATATATAAGGAAGTTGAGAATAACTTTTCCCATTGAAACGATTTCTTAGCTGTTGTCCAGATAATAGCTGCTAACCCATTTTTTCATATTTATTCTCGTTGTCGTTTTCAAACATTTGGTTGGTAACTCTAAAAGGAGTGTGATTCTTAGAGATATGTAACCGAATTCAGTTGACATTATACTGTTGATAAAAATCAGCTTATTTGTTTTGTTGACCCTCAAAAGTTTTGTCCGTTTAAGGGGGTGATCAGTAGTTGTTGTAGGTACTGTCCACAGACGTATTTATTTCTACAGCACCAAATTCAGAGCAATCAAGCTTTAAATTTTTTTTTTGAAACCACAGCTCTTGAAATAACTTATAGCTGTACAAGTGCTCTGCAGAGCCAAATATCCAAAACAATTTTTTAGTGCTTTCCATAAAATTCTTTACCAATAAAATTTAAAACCACAGCAAAAAGTCTACAGATTTTTTTCTAAGCAAAAATTTTAAAGCTACATTCATTATCAATCGGAGCATAAGTTTCACAAATCTGTCATTTTTGGCTAAAAATTGCATTGAATGGAATTTCCTTGTAAATCCACACCAAACTTTGGAGGTAATTGCTACTTGGTCCAATACTTATTTTAGAAAAACATTTTCATAGTGAATATACATAATCTGCAATTTTGGATACAAATATATAGTATATATAAAATAAACACTTTCTCCGTTGGCCGAAAACCGAGACTAGTACTAGTTGTGTCCATGGTGCTATAACATCTCCTTCCCCGAAGAAAAAGGATCATATTTTTCTTCGGACTAGACCTTTGAAAAAGTCAAAACTGTAGTTGAACACAACATTACATATTAGCTTTAACATGTAATATCATAATGTTATTATCCATTTAATTGATTCAACTTACCTATTGCCATCAGGGTGAAGCTCATACATTTGATAATCATCTCCAATAGCCAGCAGATATCCCGAAGATGTCAAACCCTAGAGACTCCTCTAGAATTAGAATTAAAGCACAATGACTAGAATTTTTATATAAAAAATCCATAAGACTCTTCTTTACCTGGATAGTCACAACGTTGTGAACAACTTGGTCCTCGATTTTATCTTCAACGATCACTCTTTGCCCGCTGCACATGTGAGAGAATACACGGCAACGTATTCAGAAATTTGGATACAGCCACAAGTGAATAAAACTATGTGTGTGTATGTATCAAGTATCAACAAAACAAAAACATCAATTATTGGTAAGTAATATGTCTTGTTCTTATCTTTAAGAGCTTTTTAGTTTATTGCAGGGAAAATACAACATTGACTATTGAAATAAATTTTAAGGTGTTTTTTAGCCAAGCAAAGGTGCTAACGGACGAGAGGTTTAGCCATTTAGTTCAGAAAGTGACAAATGGAATACACCAACACAAAAAATCAGTTTTCAAATTCAGATAACACAGACCTTTCATTGACAAGCAAAAGGAAAATACAAATTACCTGTGAAGCCATGTCCTGTAGTAAAGCTCCTCGAGAGATTTAAAACCTGTAAAATGAAGTGCAATGACATAGAATGACTACACGTGGCTTAAGACTTGATAATAAGATTAATCAAAAACTGACTAATGAATCTTTACGCAGTTTCCGAGATCAGAGGTTTTAACATTACCTTGGTCAATAAATAGATCAAAGAATTTTTCGAATTTATGAAAGAAGGCAGCTATAATTTCTTCTCTTTTAAGTAGAACTGATGCAGGAGATATGTCTTTTAGTACAGCATTTAAGCATGTGGTCGGTTGATCGTTGTCCACATTCAATCCCACACCTGCAAAAAAGAGGATCAGTTTAGCAATTTTCTAGGAACAAAGGCAACCCAACTTGTAAAGAAGAGTAATGCTGCGTATTTACCAACACTAACGTGAAATATACTAGATCTGTAGGTAGAGGTACACAAAATGCCTCCGACTTTAAGGCCATTCAAGTAAAGATCATTGGGCCACTTTATTTTAACGTCTATATACGGCAAACCCTGAAATTGATTTAGCGAAAACAAAAAAAGTCAGACATCTTTTTTGAATCTGATGCAAAGAAGGGAGGAGGAAGCAAGCAAGAGATAGATACCTTGTTGTCACAAACATGTTTCACAGCCTCAGTTACAGCAAGAGATACAACATACTGAATCAAAGGAACGATTCGACCATCTTCCATTTCTACCGTAAAAGAATACATAAGACAACCCTTTGGAGATTCCCACACATTCTTTGTTCTGCCTGTTGCATGTTCGTTCGTAAATTACACATTCCATTTTTTTTTTAATTAATTCTTACTAGACAGCTAAATTAACAAACTCTTACCTCTACCCTTAAACTGAATATCTGAGACACAAACTGAACCAACCGGAAGCTCAGAAAAGTTACTGAAAGAAACAAAAAAATAAAACAGATTTGAACACGCAGAAAACATAAACCTTTTTAAAGAAGAGAGAGAGAGATGTTGAAATGATGCTTACTGAGAAACAACATCGTGAGTGGAAGACAAGCGGGGAGACCAAATGAGAAACCGACCAAACCGAGCAGTTGAAAGCGAGTTCATGAAGAGTGAAGGATTGAATGAATCATCACCTCTAACCAAATTCTTCATCTCGGAATCTAAAAAGAGTGAAACTTTAGTAGTATCATCTGGGAGCTTAAGCACGTTCTCCTTCTTCAAACGCTTTGCTGTATCATTCTCAACAGAGGACTTCCCACACAAAACCAAGCTACACGAATCTAGATCACCATCCATTGCTATATTCAAAACAAAATTGTATTAGAAAATTAACTATATTTACAGATAGACCAAATCATAGCGATACAATCCAATTTCAAACCGAAAAGGAGAATGAATAGAATGGTTCGAACCTGTGGCAGCGAAGGAGAAAGATGGACGGCAAGGCCTTAAAGAGACGAGACGCAACAAGTTCGCCACTTGCATATAAACGTAGAATAGAAAGAAAGAAGCAGCTTTCGGACGGAGAAAACAATGACTACCGAAATTGAGAACTGTAGATGACGACGACTACCAAGGCCCTTTAACCGGTTTTATACGATCTGGTTAAATATTCCGGTTAGAGTTGACTCAAAAGTCAAAATCTGAAGATATACTTGTGCATCCAATTGGGCATAAATAATATTCTCTCCGTTTCAAAACTATATATTTTTAACTTTTTCACACTTATTAAAAAAATTATTAAAATTTAGTTATCAATGCATTATTTTCCATTATCAACTATTTTCCATGATTTTTAACCAGTAAAATCTTTATAAACACCATTATGTTTTTTTAAGTTTACAATTTGCAATTAATTTATCTATTGAAAATATAAAACATATATTTTTTTAAACAAGTTTTTTTCTAAAATATACTCCTTCTGTTTTATAATGTAAGTAGTTTTGGATAAAATCATAAAGATTAAGAAAATTTTAATGTTTTAAAAAATATTGTATAATAAATAGGTTAGATATAACTTAACCAATCAAAACTAAATCCATTTAATTTGATTGGTCACACTATATTCAATAAATGTAAAAATTACCTAAAAATATGAAAACTACTTACATTTTGAAACAAAAGAATTTACCTAAAACTACTTACAATATGAAACAGATGAAGTATATCTTTTTTGAAACGGAGGGAGTATCACTGCGATAAGGTAAAGACAGTTATGCCCTTAAGCTTTTGTCAATGTAACCAACCATCTCTAGTTATTTTGCATTTAACTTCTGTATTCTTACAAGGGCCGGCGTTTCTATAAATAAGAAACACATATAGAAGAAATCGTATACACCTTGTGAAAGTTAATGAAGAACAAAGTGAAGAACAAGAGAGAGAGTGAGAAGAGAAATCAAGAGTAAGAGAGATAGAGTAAAGAAGAATTTTTTTTTCCTTAACCATAATGTGCAACATGTTACAGAGATTTAAAGGCAAGATGCTTTGGTACAACAATGAATAAAATATGAAACTCATAAGCTAAGAAAAGCATAAAGAATGGAAATCTGATCGATGGATAGTGACAAGTCCTCAACGGTCTTGGAGCATTCCTTGTCTTCTTCCATCCTTAAGTAGATCATGTGACTAATACTATAAATAATTCACTCAACTTGTCTCCTTGCTCTCCAACTGTTAGGTGCTTCTTGTGAGTTTAAATTCACCAGCTCCACTATGTTCCTGAAAAATTTCTCAAGTCCAGCCTCTTGTCTCTTTCATATCCTTCGTCAATACTCCCCCTCAAGCTTAACCATACAGCATGGTTGAGCTTGAAAACCATGAACACATCCCTGATTAAAACCTTTGTGTGAAAAACCCAGTGGGACAAAAACACACAAAGGAAAAAGAGTAGATGTTTCATGGCTAAGGAGATCATGATCTGAACAAGTCTATGAGTCCCAATCTTGGATGAATGAACTCACATACTTTGGTGCTTGCTCCTTTGGTAAAGATATCAGCTAGCTGGTCTTCACTCCTAGTGTAACAAGGTAGAATGATCTTTTGCTCCACAGCTTGTCTCACCTTGTGACAATCCACTTCAATATGCTTCGTCCTCTCATGAAACACTGAGTTTGAAGCTATATGAATGGCTGTCTGGTTATCACAATGCATGGTGATTGGTGTTGTTGTTTCCATGCCTAAGTCTCTCAACAGGTTCTTGATCCAGATGAGTTCACTAGTCAGCTTCCTCATTGCTCTATATTCTGCCTCAGCACTTGAACAAGACACCACTTTCTGCCTCTGGCTCTTCCAAGTAACTAGATTTCCTCCAATGAAGGTGCAATTCCTGTAGTAGACTTCCTGTCCACTCTATCACCAGCCCAATCTGCATCACAATATCCCACAATCTCTATGCTCTTGTTGCATCCCATCCAAACACCTTGACTAGGAGCCTCCCTTAGGTACCTCATGATTATTTCCACCATGTTCCAATGATGAACCTTAGGTGCTTGCATATGCTGGCTATCTTGATTCACAGCAAAGCAGATGTCTGGTCTTGTAATTGTGAGATAGATCAGCTTCCCAACCATCCTTCTATAGAGCTTGAAGTCGCCAAATAGAGTATCTTCAAACTCCCCCTCACGCAAGACCTTGTAACCTTCTTCAAGTGGTGTCTTAGCTACTCTTGCTCCAAGTTCACCTGCCTCTTTTAAAAGATCAAGTGTGTACTTTCTTTGAGATAAGAAAAGCTTCTCTTTAGAGCGGCATATTTCTATCCATAGAAAGTACTTTATCTCACCCAAATCTTTAATATCAAAGGTAGACTTAAGAAAAACTTTAGTAGAGATGATACCTTCCTTGTCACTTCCTGTTATGATGATATCATCTACATAGATAAAAATCACCACAATTCCTTGCTTGCTTATGAGGGTAAAGAGTGTGTGATCAGCTTCT
>NC_027749.1:16989565-16992350 GCF_000695525.1 Brassica oleracea var. oleracea | reverse complement strand
GCTCTCCTTGTAGAAATGCATTCTTGACATCCATCTGCCATAGATCCAATTCCAAGTTTACAGCCAAAGGGAGCATAATTCTTATGGTGTGGAGCTTAGCTACTGGTGCAAAGGTGTCTAGATAGTTTTCTCCATAGACTTGAGTGTATCCTCTTGAAACTAGTCTTGTTTCCTTCCTTTCTGGCTTTCCATTAGCCAAGTACTTGACAATGTAGATGAGGCGACTTGTTACTGCTCTCTTGCCTTTGGGAAGTTCAGTTTCATACCAAGTATCATTCTTGACCATGGCATTGACTTTATCTCCAACTGGTTCTCTCCATTCTTCATCAGCCATAGCCTCCTCGTATGTTTTTGGAACATACTCTTGGTCCAGGTTACTAATGAAAGCTACATGCTCTTGAGGATAGCTTGCAAAGGAGCAGGTTGCTTGGATAGGATGAGCCACTGCATTGCTGTTGAAGTATACTCTGGTGTCGACCCACTTGGATGGTTTCTTCACTCTAGTACTCCTCCTCAATGGTTGAATCTACTCTTCTACCACTGCGTCTTCATACTGATCAGATTCAGCTCCATCTTGATCATGAAATGATGCTGAATCATCTTCTGGTGTTTCTGGTGCTGATTCATACTCATTGTCCCCCTCGGGATCAGGATGGACTGGCTCAACAATTGGTATTGCTTCTTCATTGGTTACAGCCACTGGTGTTGATGGAGAGGTTCTAGGCGCCTCACTGCTCCGAGGCTTATTGATTCCTAAACTTTCCAGGATGATCTTCAGGTTGTTTGCTCTATCAGATGGTCTATGTGAGAGATCCCTAAGGTTTTTTCAGCTCTTCTCATCATAGTACCCCTTTGATTCCACAAACTTGACATCCCTTGAGACCATTACCCTTCTTGAGTCTGGCAGGTAACACTTGTATCCTTTCTGTGTATGAGAGTATCCTATGAACATAGCTTTGATACTCTTGGGATCAAGCTTGGTCCTTTTCTCACCTGATAGCAATACATAACACACACACCCAAACACACGCAAGTGATCAATAGGAGGCTTAGTTTTGTTCAATACCTGAAATGGAAAGACATCTTTGAGGACTCTAGTTGGGATTCTATTGATGAGATAGCATGCAGAAACCACAACATCTCCCCATAATCTCTTTGGAACATTGGTGTGGAACATTGGTGTGGAACATCATGCTTCTTGCAACCTCCATAAGATGGCGATTTTTCTCTCAGCCACTCCATTTTGTTATGGTGTGTATGGACAGCTTGTCTGATGAATAATTCCATGTTTTGCTAAGTGTTGTTTGAAGGCATTGCTAGTGTATTCTTCCCCATTATCAGACCTAAAAATTTTGATCTTGGAATTGAAATGGTTAGTTACATAGTTTTGGAAGTTAAGAAAAGCTTCTAAAACTCTATCTTTACTTTGAATCAATGTGAGCCATTGATTTCTCATCTATGAATGTCACAAAATATTTATCGTTTTCTCTAGAAACACAAGGTGCAGTCCAAACATCAGAGTGAACTAGATCAAAACAATTCTCATAAATAGTCATAGATGAAGGAAAAACAGATTTATGATGTTTACCAAGAATACAAGCCTCACAAGTTTCATTTTTAAGAGATAGATTAGGTAACATCAGTTGCAAAGCATGAAAATGAGGGTGGCCTAATCTAGCATGCCATAACACATCATTAGCTAAAACAGAAGCAGAATTAAATGCATAAGTAGATTATGATCTAAGCTTGGTATCTTCAAGGAAATACAGCTCTCCCTTGCTCACACCTTTGCCTAGCATCTTACTTGTTTCAATATCCTGAAAGCACACATCATTAGGACTAAAAATAATATTACAATTTAAATCATTAGTGGCTCTTTTCACAGATAAAAGATTAGAGGCAAAGGTAGGCATATAAAAAACTTGAGATTCTTTATCAAATAGATTCAGATTTCCTACTCTTTTAATTGGAATTCTATCACCATTTACAATCACAACACTTCCTAGAGCTGGTTTAATATCACTAATCAGTCTAGCATCCCTAATCATGTGATGAGAAGCTCCTGAATCAATGATCATTGGCCTAGCAGTGTGTGATTCATTGTGAATAGAATTTAAAGCATTAATACTTTGGTTACCAGAATTTGCATTGAGAGCCTTGATCAAGGCCTCAATGTCTGACTTCCTGATGAATGCATCCTCATGAGATGGCTGAGGCATGGCGTGAGAGGTGGAGGCACCAGTGTGGGTTGTAGAAACCAAGGCTCTCCCATCATCTCCCATGTGCATGTAGCTTTGTGATGGATGCTCCTGAGCTCTTGCTTCATGGGCTTTGGCCTGGCTGTATTTGTTGGTTGAGGCTGGCCTGAGATGAGGATGGAGGATCCAACAGTTGGTTTTGGAGTGTCATTGCTTCTTGCAATATTCACAAGTCACTGTTTTGTCTCCTCCTCCCCTTGGCTTGAAGTAAGCTTTGTTAGCTGATGCACTTTCCATATTCTCAGCCTTGTGTGCCATAGAAAGACCTCCTTTTCCACCTCCAGAGAGACCATCTGAGCATATCTCCTTTTGAAGTTGAGCACACACTTCATCATAGCATGGAAGTTCCTTGTCTCTCAATATATGTTTCACCACATCATTGAAGCTTGGGCTGAGTGTGAGAAGCAATCCAAAGGTCTTGTCTTGCTCACGCCTGGCTTCAAGTATGTCAGGGTCATTGGTGCTTGGCCTTAGCATCTCCAGCTCAGACCACAGCTGACTATACTTCCCAAGGTGCTTGGTGAAGT
>NC_027749.1:16960587-16989424 GCF_000695525.1 Brassica oleracea var. oleracea | reverse complement strand
TTGTGCAAAGTATCCCACAACTGTTTTGTGGTGGTACATTGTGAGTAAGAGTCCATAAGAGGACCATCAAGAGAGCTTTGCAAGGTAGACAGCACCATGAGATCTTTCTGAACCCATTTGCCTTCATCTACCACTACAACCTCCTTGCCATCTTCTCCTTGGGTGATTTGCTTTGGAGCTGAACTTGAAGAGACATGCTCCCAAAGACCTCTACCTCCAAGGGCTGTCCTGGCCATCCTAGACCAAGTAATATAGTTTCCTGGTCCCTTGAGTGTGACTGGAAGGTGAATTGCTCTGTACTGCTCCATTTCTCTCAATAAAATAAGATTAGAGGCAGAACAGAGTGAGCACAACCAAGAAATTTGAAGAAAATACTCAAGAACACTCAAGAACTCAGATTTATTATCCACTGGATAAAAGAAATCTGTAGAGAAATTTGTGAAATAAAAAACCAGAGAATCAAGAGACAGAGAGAAATAGAGTAAGCTTGTTGAAGTAATTGAGGTAATCAGGAGCTTAAAGCTCTGATACCATGAAAGTTAATGAAGAATAAAGTGAAGAACAAGAGAGAGAGTGATAATAGAAATCAAGAGTAAGAGAGATAGAGTAAAGAAGGATTTTTTTCCTTAACCATAATGTGCAACATGTTATAGAGATTTAAAGGCAAAATGCCTTGGTACAACAATAAATAAAATATGAAACTCATAAACTAAGAAAAGAATAAAGAATGGAAATCTGATCGATGGATAGTGACAAGTCCTCAACGGTCTTCGAGCCTTCCTTGTCTTCTTCCATCCTTAAGTAGATCATGTGACTAATAGTATAAATAATTCACACAACTTGTCTCCTTGCTCTACAACTGTTAGGTGCTTCTTGTGAGTTTAAATTCACCGGCTCCACTATGTTCCTGAAAAGTTTCTCAAGTCCAGCCTTATTTCTCAAGTCCAGCCTCTTATCTCTTTCATATCATTTGTCAATACCTTGTTTCTTCTTACCCACTAATACGAGGATAGGAAGAAACAAACATCCTGATGTAATTAAGTAAACAAAACAATTTGACACGTTCTGGTCAGGAAACAGAACCATATACCCACCACAATGCAAAATAGCGGTTTCCATATCAAGCAAGAGCCTTCAGGGAATCAGGGTGACTGAGGAAATCATCTGGTTTCCCTTATTACCTGTTCATTGTCTTAATGAAAATCTTGAGGAATAACAAAAGAAGAAGATAGCTTCAGCTTGCTATATATTTTTCTCATCACAAGTTGCCAAGTTTGTAGAAATGTACTGATTCTTTCGTAACATCAAAGATTGAACAATGCTATTATATAAACAAAGGAGTAGTCTCGGTCCTGGCTCCAAACCCTCTTGACAAGGTCTAGAGATTGATCAACTTTAGTTATATGTTCTTGGAGAATTCTAAGCGATGTGTATCAAATGATTCTATCACGGACGTGTCGCGATTCGTATCTGTAATCTTTTCATCCCTTGGCGTGTTGTACTTTTTGTAACAATGTTATTTAACTTTATATAGCCTTACTTTTTTTATAAAAAGATGAACATCAAACTAAACCATCTTCAACCTCAGTTTTGAATATGCGAGACATAAATGTTTTAAAAATAAGACCCAAGAAAATACAGGAATACATGATGTTGACTTCACTTACAAAAGAAAGTGATGATAGATGTTGAGAATCTACATCATCCAGTTTAGTCGGTTTTGGGAAGAAGAAACATGGTCACCTCCTCTAAATGAAGAATCATCAAAGTTGATCAAGCTTCTTAATGATTGATTGTTGCTGCCATTTTGTTGCAAATAGGAAGGATGAGAGAGGTTGTCGCTAGAATCCAGTAGCAAGAATGGAGAAGCAGAGGCAGTGGAAGCCATTGCTGTTGCTCCTACCGGAAGTGGATGGTTATGTTTCCCTTCGTAGGTTGTTATCAATATCGACATGTCTTCTAAACACCTTTGCACCTTCACAAATGCTTACAACTCTTTAATAACTAACGACAAAAACTATATATAGACATAAAATAAAATCATGACATGTAGTTTAGTGATTTATACTAGTGGCATCACATGCATTTTCAAATCTAGTAAATAAAATACTAAAATTTCTGTTATTTTTGTAAATAAAATCATAAATTTGGTTATGTAGTACATATTTGAACTTCTCGCAGAGAGCTTACCTGTTTCCTAACGGGACATCCTGGAGCCACGGTGCATCGGTAATAAGCTCTTGGACATGGATTCCCTTTCGCCGTTTTTTGACCGTACTTTCTCCATTGGCATCCATCATTCATCTACACATATACATATACATAAAATTTTATATAGTTTTATCTTACATTTCTCCAAATTGAGTCTTAGATCAGATATATATAATGAAACTCACCGTTGGTGTGTCACATCTGGCTCTCACAGATACCCTGGCTTTTCTATTCCCCGGAGAAGACGTTACGACACGTTGTGAGTATTTATCTTGTTTCTGCTTTTTCTGCAAAGAAAGTGAAAGCCCTAATTCTCCGTCTACCAAATTCAAGGAATCATATCTTTCCACTCCTCTTTTCCGATCCTTGGCTTGTGCTCCAAGGAACGTTTCAAGATCCTAAGTTAAAAAGAGACATCAAGTTATATATAAATGTTTAAGTGTTAATTATCACACTACTTGTGAAATTAATGTGTATGAAAAGACAAGATTCTCTCACCATCTTGTTGGTTTGATCGATTACCGGGAATTTCATCTCGAGCTGGCGATAATCTTGGAGGGTTTGCTCTACAAGCTTCCTCAACCTCGTATTCTCTTCTTTCACATGTTCCATTTCGATCTGCATCTGCAAGAGCTGATCTCCATCCATAGATGTTAACATATTATCACACAAAATGTTCTGATGTATATTTAGACGTATCGTAAGTACCTCTTCGCATTCTTTTTCTTCTTCTCGGGTTTTTGAACGTAAACAAGAATCTTCAATTTCGTCTTCTTTCACCATTTTTTCATCTTTATCTTCACTAGCATCTTCTTTTTCTTCGTCTTCCCTCTCACAGATGTGTGTAGATCTTTCTTCATCTTTCTCTTTCTCGGGCTTGAGAGAAAGATCCATGCCCATTAATAGAGATGAAATTCAGACCTCTGTATTTGTTTTAAAACTTTGAAGTTTGAACTGCTAAAGTCAAATTCCATTTTGCTGATCAGAACTTCGTTTACTATTTGTATTATTCACTCTCGTACGCATCTAAAGCTAGCTTTGACTTTCTTTAAATAATCAGTTTATCGTTAAGACAAAACGAATCCTTCTTAACTAATAAAGCACTTGTTTGGCCTTTAAAAGTTATTAAACCGGAGTTACCAATGGAATCATGGATACATTCGATGGAGTTTTTCTTTAACATTATAAAATAGTTTGTTATAATATCAATATTTGGGCATTAGGGTCCAGGAAATTTCCCGTCACGTGTATGCTACCATGTGAAATACAGAAGACCATCGATGTGTGTATATCTTTTCAACTTGTAAATGATGTGTTTTAAACTAAATGCATTAGGGCATGTTTACCGGAGTTCTTAGGGTGAGGTTCTTACCGTAATATAAGAACGTTTCTTAGCTTTAACTAAGAAAAACTAAGAATCGTCTCTTAATTAGTTAAAGTTAAGAGACGGTTCTTATATTACGGTAAGAACATCATCCTAAGAACCTCCAATAAACATGGCCTTAGGACTTAAAATGCATAGTTCAAAATAGTAAGTGTGTTCATTCCGGGACCGATCAGAAAGTGAATAGAGTTGATAAAAAAAAAAAACTAAATGCATAGTTCAAAACGTACCAGAAGAGTATATTTTTTTTTCCCTCAATACAACATCAGAGGCCTCAAATCAAAGCTTCCAAAGATATATAACGAACTGGATTACTAAATAATGAGTCTATTGTCTTCAATTTTCCTCTCGAATCTTGAAATTTTCAACTTCATACATTCTAGGATGGTGACCGGTGAGGATATTTTCTTGAAGTCAAATTTGTTTGGTGTTATGGAATTGTATTCGCGCGTAGCCCTCATGCTAGGGTAGTGAGAATATTAATTACGATCTTCGTGCAACTTCTTAGGAAAAGTCAGTTACTATGATGGATGTTAAAAGACGTTGCAAAGTCTTCTTATCTGTTGTTTCTAGATCTCACTACTTAATCAAAAAGCCAATTCTGAAATTTTATGCGCTACAGACAATTTATATTAAAATAAAAAATATTTTTTTTAACAGTTTATGGATTTATGTTTTTATTTTAACAGTTTATGGATTTATGTTTTTATATACATTACCCCATAAGAAAAACCTTTTAACAAAAAAAAAAAAAAATACATTACCCCATAAAATTTTAGAAAACATATGCCGATATTTTATTTTTCTATATGCTCCAAACCGACCTATCTAGCAGACATGTGTAGTGTAGCATAAACCAAAGTCACCAATCTGTTGTGTATTATATACAGTTGATGTTGGTTTGAACTGGAAATAGTATATTAATATGTATGAGATATAAGAAGCGGGGCTTGTTGGTTTCTTTTTAAGCTTTGTACGTACGTGTAGGTGCATAATTTCATGGCGATCGAGAACTTCGGATTATAGTATTATGCATGTCCCTCTGCTAAATAATTAAAGCTATTTAATTTAGTTAGTGCGTTAATCTCATCCATTCTATATGTGACATGACATCATTATTGCTTTTTTCCCAACGTGAAATTGAGATTTGCAATTAATAAATTCGTACGAAAAAATCCAGAACAAGATAGTTTTCCTTGAGATCGGATCTTAAAATAGTCAACTAGAAGACTTTCAGTTTTTATTATTTTATAGAACGAATGTGTGGAATATACCAAATTAAAGTCCAAATTAGCTAAATGTCCATAGGATAACCCAAAAAAAGAGTAATTTTTTGACACTGTACGGACGAAAATACCCTCATGCTTTATCGAAAATAGGTAACTCTAGATTTATCAGCTAAATATTTACACACAACTTATTCAAATCATAGAAACTTATAAATTATATGTTATTTGGAAAATGTCCAAATTTAGCCCATATATTTTCAATCAGATCATTTTTTAATTGTTCATGGGCTTGTCTATTCTGAAGGCTCGTTCGACGATCCATTGTACTGCCGAGATTCGAAGGCATGTTGACGGAAAATGTATCCACTTCTTCTCTTTCTTGAAACTCAAATTTGTAATACTGAGTGAATGATGACCGTTCATCTTCGACAATCATATTATGGAGTATGATATATGCTCTTATAATATTTCCTATTTTCTCTTTGTCTCATAACTTAGACGGATTTCTGACAACGGCAAATCCAGCTTGCAGGACTCCGAAGGCACGCTCAACATCTTTTCGAACTGATTCTTGGGTTTTAGCAAATAATGAATGTTTCTCATCTTGTGGTAGTCGGATAGATTGAATAAAAGTCGCCTATTTCGGATATATACCATCCGTGAGATAATATGCCAAATGGTACGGATTACCATTAACATAAAAGTTTAGTTATGGCGCTATTCCGATAATAATGTCATCAAAAACGGGTGATCGATCAAAAATATTAAGATAGTTCATAGTACCTGGAGCTCCAAAAAACGCGTGCCATATCCATAGGTCATAAGAAGCCACTGCCTCCAACACAATTGTTGGTTTTCCGGTTCCTCGTGAATACATTCCTTTCCAAGCGGTGAGGCAATTCTTCCACTCCCAATGTATACAGTCGATGCTTCTAATCATCCCCGGAAATCCACGTTCGTCTCCGATATGTAGTAGTCTTTCCAGATCCTCCGGTGTGGGACGTCATAGGTATTCATCGCCAAAAAAGGTGATTATTCCGGCGGTAAAATTGTGCAAACATTTTCGAGCTGTTGATTCAGCAAGACGGACATATTCGTCTACTGTATCAGCCGCACCACCGTATGCCAATTGACGAATTGCTGCAGTACATTTTTGTAGAGGTGAAAGACTTGACCGTCCGGTTGCATCTTCTGATGGTTGAAAATACGGTATTTCGGTGGAGAGACGATGCACAATTTTCAGGAACAAAGATTTGTTCATTCGAAACCGTCGCCGGAATAAACTGCGAGAGTATGTTGGATTCTCGATAAAATAATCATTCCAAAGCTGGTTGTGGCCTTCTTCCCGGTTTCTCTCTATAAAAATACATTTTTTTCTCTCTTTTGGTTCTGAAATAGGGGCATAGGTGTTAAAAAATTCTTCAAATGGGGTATCAAGTTCAAACTCATCATCATCTTGGTGGTAATGATAATGGGAAGAAGATGCCATAGAAATGGAAAAAAAAAAGAGAAATTATTTTGAAGAATGGAGAGTTGTGAATGATAATGGGAAGAAGATGCAATATTTATAGCTTGAGAATTGGAGGTTGTGAAACTCCCGTGAAGCTTTGTTATTTGGATGTATCCATCTTGTGATATTTGATTGTGTAGTTGTGTAAACAAACAAACAACCACATGTGAACCTTATTGAAATATCTTTCAATTTATAAATGCAGCTTGTGATTCTTGATTGTTTTGTTGTGGACAGTGTGCACAGCTTCTTTTAGGTAATGAGTGTCCTTTTTGCTAATCGATTTTAGTAGAGATTAGATTCTTTAATCGTTGATAGACACCTTCTTGATTGTTTTGTTGTGGACTGGTTTTGGTTTTTGATTCAAAGAAGTCACTTGTTTATGAGCATCACGTTATACCGTTTTTGGATCTATATATGTTACCAATTGGATAGTTTGTTTGGTGTTGTTATTACCAAACATGCACACACATAACTCATAACATATTACAATACAAAACATTGGACATTGTTCTGATCCATACATTACATACATAATACAACAAAATCATGCGCAGTTAATACAGCATGAGGGTACATATTACAACAAAATCATGCGCAGTTAATACAGCATGAAGCTGATATACCGAACTCGACCTCAGGCTGCGGAGGGTACTGAACCCGCGAGGCTTCAATCTCAGCTTGGTCCAGCAGTATATCAGCTTCAAACTCAGCTTCGGTTAGGCTGTAGCCACTGTCTGCTGAGTCTCTTAAACCGTAGTCCTCCGATTCAGAAGGCTGTGTGTAGCTATATCCAGTCCCATTGCTTGTGTTACCTGAGAATAATAAAAACGTAAGTACATAGATTTTTTGCATCATTAATCAAGAAGGCTGGGTGTAGCGTAATGCACATATATTAATACGACAAGGTGCTTGACTTAAGCAACCAGGAAACATAGACTTTTTGCATCATTAAAACAAGAACTACAATATTCATAACTTAAAAGACATAATTTAAAAGGAAATTAGAGAACGACATTATCAATGGGAACTTATACGACCATAATTTAAAAGGAAATCAGAGAATGACATATATTGTAGGGATTGAGGAAGAAATACATTTTCGATTGAAATAGGCGGCGCCGCTTTCGGTGAGATAGCAGAGCAGGGTCGACGGAGCCTTTCGCCGTCGAAATTGCCGAGCCGTGTAGTAATCAGGATGATTTGAGGACCGTAACTGAAGATGCCCGATATCGCCGTCGAGAGAGAGACTCGGGAGAACATGCAAAAGAAAGAAGAGGCAAAACGCAATTGCCCTAGTTGAAAGATGCCATTACAATGCAAAGATATGTTTTAGTAATAAGATTTAGATGAGTGCAATGTATTAGGTATGAGAGGGCTAACAAAGTTTTTTATCCTTATATATGAATATATAGAGACGTCTCAGCTATTTTTTTTTTTTAAATCAACATTTTTTTAAAATCATTATTTTCCAATTTATAGTAAAAAAATGCAATACTTAAGTCATAATAGGTGTGGGCACTTTACCCGGTATTTGAAGCCGCATCCAAACCCGATCCGAAAAACCCGAACCGAAATCCGAACCGAAGTAGGAGAATATCCGAACGGGTATTGAATTATGAGAGATTGTATATCCGAACCCGAACGGGTAATATCCGAACCCGAATGGATATCCGAAGATAACCGAACATATGTATAATTAACCATATATTTCTAGTTTATATCTCTAATTTTATATAAAATATTTATATTGATACTACACATACTTTAAGTTTATATGATATACATAGAATTACAGAGAAAATAATTTGCTACTCACTTATAATGCATGTCAAATTTTTTATTTCAAGAATTAACAAAAAGTTACATCCAAAATTTAAAAACAATAACCAAATTAATGTTTTTTTAGTTTCAAAATGTTATGTTCAAATCTATTAACCATTCAATCTATTTTAAAAAAAATTAGTTAAGTGAAAGTTATATTTTTAAATGCAAGAAATTTGAGAAATGAAAATTTTAAATTTTTATTTCAAAATCTAAATAAGCGAACCCGATTTGAAATAACCGAACCAAACTAAAAATATCCGAACCCGACCTGAAGTACATAAATATCCGAACGGGTTCTACACCTCTATACAGAAATACCCGAAAATCCGAAATACCCGACCCGAACCCGAACCCGAACGCCCACCCCTAAGTCATAATATATAGCAAACTTTGATTTAAATTGATGTCCAAATAATACGGACGAATAGTATATCTACACTTTTAAAAGTTATTATGTTGAATCACAAGATAAATCAACTTTGAGTCATTTAAAGAAAGTTCCACTTAGCAAAGAATTAGATTTAATGTATTACTAAAAATGTACCCTTACAATAACTAATGCTTATCTCCTTTTTATAAACACACCTACGATGGAATCTCTATAAATTAATACTCGATAAATTAATAATCTCTATAAATTTAAATTTCACCGGTCCCAACTTGGGCCGGTTCAAAATTTGCCACAAATTGATAAAATAATAAGATAATATTTTTTTAGAAAATTCTATATAAATATATTGTCCCATTAAAATTATAAATTAATAATTTATATGTATACATATTTTAAATAAAAACCTATTGTTATATTGTTTGTTTTATATTCACAATTGAATTATCTTTATATTTTCTTAACATTTAATATATTTTTTAAGAGATTTAGTAATATTATATCTAAAACCACATTTAAGTTCTATACAATATATATCATATACACCAAATATTATAATAAAATTAATATAAATGTCAAATTTAAAAAATTAACAATTAATGCCTATATACTAAAATCAAATATATATTTTTATCTTAGAATAAATATATATTAAATAAAAAATTTTAATAAGGAAACTTTTGTAAATTAATATCTCTATAAATTAATAAAATTTCAAAGTTCCAACATTATTAATTGGGAGAATTGCCAAGTGTGACTCAAAACTTGGAGTCAAACCCAAAACAATACCCCAACTTGGGTCAAAGGCAAAAGTAACCTAAAAGGCTATTGAAATTACAACTATCCCCTTGTGACCAAACAAAAAAACGGAATTTTTTTTACGTTTCTACCCCTCGCAAGTCGTCTGTTTAGACGACTTGAAAATAAGTCGTCCAGACGACTTAACTGAAAGTCGTCTGGACAGTTAGTCTTAAACATAATTTAAAAATTTTGTAAAAAATATTTTGATAAGTGAAAAATGGGAATTATGTAATTAACATATGTCTTAGGAGGTATAAATTAAGATATAACAAATTTCAATTGTTTTCAGCATAGATGAGTGAAAGTAGTGAGTCATGATATTCTTTAGTTTATGTTTCATCAACATATGTTGTAGTATTGTATGTATTCTTAGGGTTAGATTTTGGAAAGCATTAAAACCGTTTTTGAAAATTTTTAAAATTACTTATGCGTGTTCATTTCTGTGTATAGTAAACACTATTTAAGTATAATTTGATTTTATAACGTGGTTAGTTAGTTAATCTAGTCATTTTAGTTTAGGGGTTCATTTTAGGGTCTAGGACGACTTAATATTTTGTCGTCTGAAAACAGACGACTAAATATTAAGTCGTCTGTTGTACATTATCAGCCAGAATAAGTCGTCTAAACCGGACCAAACCTTAAAGTTTACCAATGTAATTTTAAAGCTAACCGGATTATTTACCCAATATATAAGGTGATTTTTATTTTTTTTGTTTCATTTTTCGCGAAATTCAGAAACCCTAACAGTTCTCCCTCTCAAAGGCGATTTCGAATTCCCACGATTTCCGAACAAACCATCGTTCTCAACATCGGCTATCTATCTCACTTCATTCTCACCGTTGTCGCCGCAGCTTCTTCTAACCCTAGCCGCGCCGATTCCTCTAAACCCTAGCGCCGCCGATTCCACTATTTCCGAACAAACCGTCGCCCTCGCCACCGTGGTCACCAACGTTCTAAACACTAGCGCCGCCGCTTCTTCTAAACCCTAGCGCCGCCGCTTCTTCTCTGTAAACCTTAGCGCCGTTTCTCTGTAAACCCTAACGCCGCTAAGTCATCAATCTCGAGGAAAAGATGAACATAAAACGTTGTCTCTATCAATTTACTCATTCTCACCGTTTCACGTTTATTTTTTCAGATCTATAACCGCAATGACGAGTACTCCAACTCCTTCTGCGACTGGAAGACTTGTAAGTAATTTAAGTCGTCTACTAAGTCGTCTGGACTTATATTGTTGTCTTTGATTATTTTGCAGACAAAAAGGATGGATATTCCAGAACTCCCCCGTAGGTTATACACATCAGGGGAAGAACCAGAAGCCCACAATAGCATTTCGTATCATACGGATAACAGCAAGTTGCATACTGCTCTTAGGAAAGCTCTTACTGATGACGAATTTGAAGAGCTCAAGGAGTCGAGTTTGGGAGTTTTCATCAAGTTCAAGGAGCAGGGATTTGGTTGGGCTTCAAGGCTGGTTCACTACATGCTCAGTTTCAAGCTGGACATTAAGAAGAAGTATGAGATGTGGTCTCTCGTTGGTCCAGAACCTTTGAGGTTTTCACTGTTAGAGTTTGAAAACCTCACTGGTCTAAACTGCGAGTACATCGAGGACCTTGAGACACCAAAATGTGACGTTACCCCAGAGATGGTTTCTTTCTGGGGGATGCTGGGAGTTCATCTGGAAGCTGGGCCAACTACTGATCAGATAATAGCAGCACTGAAGAGATGCGGGGATTGGTCCAGGGAAGATCGCAAGCGGCTCGCGTACCTCTCCATCTTCACTGGATTCATTGAAGGGAGAAAGTTTTCAACCGCTACACGATCTACTCTGGCAAGGCTAGTGATGGATTTAGAACGGTTTGAGAATTATCCATGGGGGAGAGTCGCGTTTAAGGTGCTGATGGACTCTTTGTGGAACAAAGAAATTGCTGGCTGTTACACCGTGGATGGGTTTATACAAGTTCTTCAGGTCTAGACGTACACAGCTATGCCGGAATTGGGTGCTAGTATTGGTGGTCCCAGAGCAGACAGTCCGTCTCCACCGATACTGGCTTACGAGGGCAGCAGAGGCCGCAGATCAATGAAAGCTGCTATCTTGAGTCAGGTATTTACTTCAATCCAAAAGACTGCGCAGACGACTTATTATAAGTCGTCTGGAAAGTCTTCCATCTGGACGACTTATTAGACGACTTATAATAAGGCGTCTGGAAAGTCTTCCCAGCTGGACGACTTATCGGACGACTTAATTAAGTCGTCTGGAAAGTCTTCCATCTGGACGACTTATTAGACGACTTATAATAAGGCGTCTGGAAAGTCTTCCCAGCTGGACGACTTATCGGACGACTTAATTAAGTCGTCTGGAAAGTCTTCCATCTGGACGACTTATTAGACGACTTATAATAAGGCGTCTGGAAAGTCTTCCCAGCTGGACGACTTATCGGACGACTTAATTAAGTCGTCTGGAAAGTCTTCCATCTGGACGACTTATTAGACGACTTATAATAAGGCGTCTGGAAAGTCTTCCCAGCTGGACGACTTATCGGACGACTTAATTAAGTCGTCTGGAAAGTCTTCCATCTGGACGACTTATTAGACGACTTATAATAAGGCGTCTGGAAAGTCTTCCCAGCTGGACGACTTATCGGACGACTTAATTAAGTCGTCTGGAAAGTCTTCCATCTGGACGACTTATTAGACGACTTATAATAAGGCGTCTGGAAAGTCTTCCCAGCTGGACGACTTATCGGACGACTTAATTAAGTCGTCTGGAAAGTCTTCCATCTGGACGACTTATTAGACGACTTATAATAAGGCGTCTGGAAAGTCTTCCCAGCTGGACGACTTATCGGACGACTTAATTAAGTCGTCTGGAAAGTCTTCCATCTGGACGACTTATTAGACGACTTATAATAAGGCGTCTGGAAAGTCTTCCCAGCTGGACGACTTATCGGACGACTTAATTAAGTCGTCTGGAAAGTCTTCCATCTGGACGACTTATTAGACGACTTATAATAAGGCGTCTGGAAAGTCTTCCCAGCTGGACGACTTATCGGACGACTTAATTAAGTCGTCTGGAAAGTCTTCCATCTGGACGACTTATTAGACGACTTATAATAGCTTCTTTACTGTCTCAACCTCATCTTTTTCAAGTATTTACAATATTGCCACTGCAATGAATAGTGGCAACAACCTTGTACGAACTGTTTGGAGCTTTTATTGCCCTTTAATGCACGTAAATCTCTTTACACTCTCTCTGTTTCAATTGTTATGAACTAAAAACAACATTTCTTTCACTTTCTCTCTATATTCATCCAAAAAACTCAAGCTTTTGATTCAAAATATGGGCTATGGTTGACAGAGCCATATTTCTTTCGTTTTTACTTACGGTTGCTTTCGTTTGAGGTTCTGGGTGGTTGGAGAAGACCTTGTGTGCAAACGAAGTCATCTCACCTAGTTTAAGGTACGAATTTGAATTTTTTTTCAAGATCTGTTCGCGTAGAAGACTTACTAGTAAGTCATCTGTATGTAGAAGACTTACTGATGAGTCTTCTGGTCAAACGGACGACTTAAATTAAGTCGTCCAGCTTTGTTTGTTAAAAAAAAACACTTCAGACGACTTATATATACGTCGTCTATGAGAAACGGGCTAGTTTTGCATTTGACCGAATCGTGTCAGATCTTTGACTATTTCTGGACGACTTATAATTCAGTCGTCTCTGGGAAAGTTAAAATTTCAATATTTTATGAAAACTTGACGACTTACGTGTAAGTCGTCCTAGGTTAGTTTTGTAATTGAAAAATAAAACTTCATAATTTAACTTTAACCAGACGACTTAATATAAAGTCGTCCAGCTAAACGACTTAATTTAAGGTCGTCCGGGATAAGCAAGGTTTGACCAGAAAATTGGGAAAAATTCTGGACGACTTTGCTTTCCCCGGACGACTTTAAATTAAGTCTTCTGGAGGGACGACTTTATATTAAGTCGTCTGGTTAAAGTTAAATTATGAAGTTTTATTTTTCAATTACAAAACTAACCTAGGACGACTTACACGTAAGTCGTCAAGTTTTCATAAAATATTGAAATTTTAACTTTCCCAGAGACGACTGAATTATAAGTCGTCCAGAAATAGTCAAAGATCTGACACGATTCGGTCAAATGCAAAACTAGCCCGTTTCTCGTAGACGACGTATATATAAGTCGTCTGGAGTGTTTTTTTTTAACAAACAAAGCTGGACGACTTAATTTATGTCGTCCGTTTGACCAGAAGACTCATCAGTAAGTCTTCTACATACAGATGACTTACTAGTAAGTCTTCTACGCGAACAGATCTTGAAAAAAAATTCAAATTCGTACCTTAAACTAGGTGAGATGACTTCGTTTGCACACAGGGTCTTCTCCAACCACCCAGAACCTCAAACGAAAGCAACCGTAAGTCAAAACGAAAGAAATATGGCTCTGTCAAAAGCTTGAGTTTTTTGGATGAATATAGAGAGAAAGTGAAAGAAATGTTGTTTTTAGTTCATAACAATTGAAACAGAGAGAGTGTAAAGAGATTTACGTGCATTAAAGGGCATTAAAAGCTCCAAACAGTTCGTACAAGGTTGTTGCCACTATTCATTGCAGTGGCAATATTGTAAATACTTGAAGAAGATGAGGTTGAGACAGTAAAGAAGCCATTTTCGAAAAAAAAAAAATGTTAATGGCATTTTCGTAGATAAAATGCAGGTGTGGGGTTAAAATCTCAAAAAAAAAAGGAGTCAAAAGAAAATGTTAGTTTTCTGTTTGACTCCAAGTTTTGAGTCACTTTTGCAAAAAGCCCTTATTAATTTATAGAGATTTTACTGTGTATATGTTATTAGTTCCTCTTGCCGACCGATTTATACATTAGTTACTACAGATAAATTAACCATACACATCACTCTTAACCAACTGGTTTAATAAGCCTAGATATGTAAATAACCGTTAGCAATGTGTTTGTATACATTTAGAAATACAACTTGTAGACTAACATGTAATCTTAATCTATACAAGTTAGAGAAAATGTAACATACACAATAGAGAATTGCATGGTGGAATTCTTATGATTTTGTAAAAAAATATTTCCAGTATCCTGTTCACAGTGACAATGTATAAACAGTAAACTATAAAAATGCTTCTTGTATGTTAAAGAATCTATATTATAATAGATCAGTTTTTGCTCTCTCCAGAAAGGGTCCACGTGTACACTTTGTAGGTCCCACCTTGATTTTGTTTTAAAACGACGATTTTGTGTGTTGACGGGCAGCGTTTTATGTCAAATGGAATTGGTAATAAGTGTTTTGTGATACATGAAATGGACTTCGTAAAAGAATGGCCCAGTTGACCTCTTTGGTCCAAAAGCTATTTCTTCAATGGAAACTAGGGTTGCTATCATCGATTCAGACTCATCTCTGAAACACGGCATGACTCTTTGTATTTCCATGAATCAGTTCTTCATTAATGGATCCTAATCGTAACACCTATGAAAATCCTCCTTATATACAGTTCCTAAACGGAGGAACCCTACATCTCAAATACTCATCGATTCCTCTATTAGGCGCAACTTATTACATCTCCTCGAAAAAGTCTGCATTTGTTGCTCCAGTTTCTCAAACCGGCGTCCACCAGTCAACCCTCCACTCTCTCCGCCTTGGTTGTACTACTTTGGTCGCCTCCTCCGCTTCTGTGTTCCCGTAACATCAAGAAAACGGTGAATTCATGAGAATCACGCTTATGTTCCTTGATGAAAAGGTAAAGAGATCTTCAATTTATCACCACTTATCTATTAAAACTGTTTTAAATCTATTATCTAACTCTTGGTTGAATAATCTGATTTGTTTCAATCCATGAATTCAGTGTTATCAGGTTTTTGCATTGTTTATCATGTACCGTTTATAAAAACAAACCTTCATTTTAATAGGATAAGCTCTATTTTTAGGTTTCATGTTGAGCTTGCTGTGGATGACGGCAAAGATAGCGCAACGCTTGCAGTTTTCGATAAGGAGATGACAAACCTGACCAAGCAAGAAGCTGCTGCTCTTGAGCTTGAGGAAGTACTTTTTAATCTCTAGGAGTACATTTTCAGTTCTTTGACATTGTTACGGTTACTATAACCCCCTTAACCTACTACAGATACCTAACGGTGGGGAGGAAGAGCTTCCTTGAAGGACTTTAAGATTTTAGACTTAAGAGCCGCACCGGTGGAACTAATACCATCACTAACATCGTCTACAGAGAGGCTTTTAATGGCCTACCTCAAATAACCTCTATGTTATCTCCCTTCTTTATTTACACAATTACTTCTATTATTAAACTTTAAACAAATCACAACCACCGCACATAACTTTAATTCCCTAAGTAAGCGTTCGTTTGGATTGTCACTGATTTCTTTTAAAATATATATCATCCTGCAAAAGTACATGAACGATCAGAGAAGCTAAAACAATGCTTAAATGGGTTTGGATTAAGATGAAACTTGAAGAATTAATGAGGTCAGTTTATGCATGAAAATGTCGTCTTCTGCAACTCCCTGGTTAGCACAAAAAAAACAACTTCTAAGAATTAAAAATTCAAATTTGAAACAGATGTTGTCAAATACGTGGAAACGTTTTTCATTGAATAAAAATCAGATTGGAATAAATATTTTAGGTATCAAAAAATATTACAGCTGTTCAAATGCTATAATATGGGTGCTGATAACTACATAAGCACATAACTTGAAAGAGACTACTATATATAGAATCGGTGCCTCACAAATTAACATATGCGTAGATGAACAATACAAGGTAAGAGACGATCCGTTTTATAAAATTGATTAATACCCATAAAACTGAAACCAACAAAGTCTGATTCTTTTTTTTAACTTGTAGCTGTCAAAACTCAAAACAAAGCAAGATTAAACTCAATAACGATCATCAGTCCTTTAACTGTTTGATTCTTTTCAAAGACATATAAATCAGCTCAACTAAAACTCAACAACACAAGCACCAAATCAGCTGAACTAAAACTAAACAACACAGACTGCAATTTAACAATTTCCCCACTTATTTTTGCAGCTGTGTGTGAGGAAGCCGAAGACGTTGAAGAAAATCAGTGACTTCACCGTAACCCAAAGGAGAAAAGGTAAGCAAGTCTCACCAATACAACTAAACCCAAACTTAATATATTATATCTACTACTCCATCTAAGTAATAGAATCAAACACATGCACATCAGGGAAATTCAGAGACTCTTCCGAGCTACAAAAAGGAGGCAAGTTCATCACCAACTTCACTTGCGTAAATAATAGAATCAAACACACGCACAAGTAGGGAAATTCAGAGACTCTTCAGGCCAAATGTCGTTATGACGCAAAGTATTTAGTATTTGTGGGAAACAAAAAATCACTTCATTTTAAACCCCTTAAGGTCGAAACACAACAAAAACTCTCGGATACAATTTTAATTCCAGTTTTTCTTTTTATTATTTTCACATGTTCGTTTTAAAACACAAGTGACAGGAAATTACAAATTACCAAAATAATAAAAATTAACTTATTTTAAAGAACAAATTACTACAAAGTTTGGGACAATGAACTGTTTTATTTTAAACAAAACAACATCAAATAAACAATCCAAAATCAACTACTCTGCTACAACAATAAATAACATACATAACTCTGAAACACAATTAACCACTTCACCTCAATCTTATTAAAATACAAATCCTGGCAAATCAAAAACCACAGCATAGTAATTAGAACAACACGTCTCGTCCCCGCGCTTGCGCGGGGGCTACGTCCCTAGTAATAATGGAATTCTTGTGACTTACGTCTGGTCAAATTGTTAAGTATCCGGTTCACTTGTCCACGTTGTTAAGCAATGAATATTCCTAAGATCATAAACATTTGAGGGATGACGTTATGTTTTTCTTGAAGAGATTAAACCGGCTATGATCCTCAATAAATTGTGGTGGTGTTTTGAAACAGTTAAATGTTTTATGCTGTTGAAGATAAATACTTTTTTTAATTGGGTGATTGGCATGAAGCTAGTGAAACTTATTTATGTTAACATGTATTATAACATATATATTTTTAGTAGTACGACAATTCCCTATATATTATTGTTAGTTCATTAACAAACGCGATTACTAGATCTTTATGTGGGGTTAATACAAAACCTTAATGTTAGTTTTAATAACATACAAACATTTATATATGTGGAGTTAATAAATATCTCTAGAGGATAGAAGGTTGGTCTAAGATTTGCCTAATCTCATTGTAATGCTGTCATATAAGCGTTGTAAAGACTTAAAGTGTTGGCAACTCGTCAGATTAAAATGTAATTAATACAAAATAGAAAATTGCATATTTTTGATTCTCAAATAATATATAGGGGATGTGTTGGTTATTTACACGACGTTAAACAACGGTAGCTACTATCCACATGACATAAGTATAAAATGTTAAACTTCCTAGCTAGCCAACAGTTTACATAATCAGAACTTACCTTTTTCTGTTAACTGGGAATGACTGGAGCCAGATTCTAATCTCTTCCTAGATCCGGACCAGCCGACAGGCCCGACACTGATTCCTCATGACATGGTGTAAAGTATCTATTCCTACGAGAATCAAATTAGGGCCATAATTGTTCTAGTTTCAAAGGCTAAGCCATAAATCCAACGCCACAATGCGCCATTGATATCAAAACTTACCTTTCAACAGATTTTATTTTTAAAGAAGATAATATAAACTGAATAGCCAACATATAGTTTCCGGGGGAAATTAAGCTAGTAACGAAAGAAAGCGTACATGCTCTGCACAGTTTTGCACTAATTATAATATTTATCCATTTAATAATATATTCTGTAATCACTAATTTGTAAATTTACACTAATTATAATATTTATCCATTTAATAAAAATTTGGATTCGCCTCTGCATAGTTTTGCAGTAATTTATTAAGTTGGTATGTGAAGTTTTATTTTCTAATATTCGGTCTCAAATAAAATAAACTAGGGTAGGTCCGCGCTACGCGCGGAATATGATTTATGGCAATGTATATACCTATATTATTGTATATTTTTATTGCGTAAATTTTATATTACGATTTGCTAGAGAAATATATTGAAAAGAAATGGATTTGAAAACATCTCACAAACAAATTCATGTGGGATATTTGTATTTGTTGCTGTGTGTGATTTTGTTAAAGTGATGTTGTTTTGTGGTAATATTTTTAAATGAATATTGTTGGTGTTGTCAATGTAGTATATAAGAGTAGATGAGTTTATATATTTTGTGAATCTTTTATCAATGTGCTGTTGCGTGTATTTAGTATTTGTTAGTGACGAAGCGGATTTTCACTGCAATCACTATGTAAAATTGAATTTTGAGATCTTTGCATTTAGTCATTACTAACATTAGAATTAACGGTTTTGCTTAGGCATGGATTGTCGGTTTCGATTCGGTCCGAGATCTTTTCAGGGTTTTTGACTCTAGAAATATATAAATTGTTCTATTATTTATCAAAATTTTGTTTGTTTTGATTAAATTTGTGTAAAAATGTTAGAAACCAAATAATATCCGATAAAATTTTGGTTTCAATTCAGTTCTTGTTCGTTCTGTTTTGGATAATTTGGAAAAATCAGATAAATCAGTTTTTAGTTATTTGGGATTAAATAATGGGTAATTCAGGTAAATTTAATTATTTTGAATATAAATTATTTGGATAATTCAGAACTTTTGGGTAGTTCACATAATTTTATTAAAAATTGGATAAAAAGTATTCAGTAATTCGTTCTCCAGGTAATTCAGTTTATAAGTAATGTTTTAAAAATTATTTGGTAATTTTAAAAATAATTATAATTAATAGTTTTAAGTATATAAACAATACTTTGAATATTTGGATACATATTTGGTTTTCGGTTCAGTCTGGTTTTTTTTTTTTCATTTCGTTTTTTTGTTCTAGAGATATATGAATAGTTTGGTTATTTTTAAAATATGTTTTGGTTTTAGTTCAGTTGAAGAAACAATTTCAGGATTGGATTAATAACCACTAAAATATTAGTTCCAATTCGGTTCCGGGGTTTTGGATAATTTCAGATCTTTCAGATATTAAATCAGTTTTAGTCATTTTAATTGAAATATCGGGTAATTCGGGTAAATTAAATATTTTGAATTAAAATTATTCAGACAATTCGGTTCTTTCGGGTAATTTTTAAACATTTTGGGAAAAAAAATATTCTGGTAATTTGGTTTTTATGTAGTTCAGTTTATAATTAGTGTTTTAAATTTTTTTTTGGTCAAAAATTAGTGTTTTAAATATATTTGGTAATTATAATACTAAAATTATTTGAGGATTTTATTTGTTTGATTCCGGTTTAGTTTGTTTTTTTTTCCTTGTCTTCTGAGATGTATAGACTGTTTGGTTATTTATGAACGTCAAATCAGTTTTGACATAATTAAAATAAATTATTACTAAATACCAATAATTATTTTCTATTTATTTTGTGAAATTTAATGTGTAAAAAGTTTATCGGATAAATTGGAGTGTAATGTATATTTTATCTAGATATTTAAACATATGAAATATCTGAATTTCATATGCCTATGTCTAGTATAATTTACATTTTCAATAAATTAAATGTAGGTTCACTTTGACATAATTTAAATAAGCTAATACTATAATTATTTTTATATTTATTTGTAGAATTTCATGTGCAAACATTTTACATTGTTTAACTCTGTATATTCTTTTGAAAAATATAATGTTTTTTAATGGAATGTTTATAGTTGCGACACAAGTAATTATTTGCTTCTGCAGCTCTACCACCAATTATTTGTATTCATCTACTATCTTTTTCGAAATTTTCCAGAACTTCAATCATAGTTTTTGAATTCTCGAATTTCTACTTATGCAATGCATCTGTCCGTATCACTCATCCACATATTTTGCTTATTCAATATCTATTACCTTGTTTGAATCTTCTGATTCTTGGATCATAGATTTTGATCGCCTGATTCGAACTCAAGTGAGGCTTTCTTTACTCGAGCTCAATAACTCTTTTTTTCTTCATCGTGATCTTTGATCCTTTGCCTCTGCTCCAAATATTTAATCTTAGATTTTGATTGTTCGAGTTGCAACCCAAGCTGTGATTTATGTTCCTACAACTCAGTCACATCTTTTGTTGATACACCTATTACATTATACTTCTTCTCCTCAAGGTTTACGTCTTGTCTCTGCAGCTCAACCACCAGCTTCATATTTTTTTCCAATTTCATTTTTTACCTTGTGTCTTTTCTCTAAAACCTGAGTCTAGCATTTCTTTGTTTTAGTTGCGGCTCAAACTGTGCTTTATGCTTCTGGAACTCTGTTTCTGATTAACTTAAGAAAGAGAGTAAGAGAAGTATGTAAAAACAATCTATAACTCAGGAGAACGTCACGTAAAAGCTTCGATCTGGTGTCCTAAAGACTGTTTTAATTATTGAGGGCTCATAAGACGACTGAAACAGGAAGTCTATGAGTCTGTGTGGCCTTTTCAGATTTCGTAGTTTGGTGTAGTTTGGTCACACTACCATGGCGGAACTTGTTTTTTATATAATATTAGAATCATAAATTAGATTACTAATATTATCATCCCCTTGAATTTTATAATGTAATTTTTTTTCTTGATGAACATTCTTCTCTTTTTGCTTACTATATACAGAACTTGAGCAAAAAAAAAAGTAAATACATTATTTCTAGATTTTACATTGATTTTAATCTGACATAAATTTACATGAGATATTAAGAGAACAGAAGGAACAGAACAAACATAGAAGTAAACTGTAAAACCTATAAGAAGTCATTCACTACCTCTCATACTTTTGTTTACAAAGAAAACATAATCATTCCACCACAACAGTGTTGAAAGCTAAACCTTGAAGTACTCTTGAACAGCTCTCCAACATAGCTTTTATAACATCCTGCAAACACAACATCAATGATATTATTCTGGTTAGTGTTTAGTACTTACTTCTTTGTCTATGAACTCTTCGGGATAAACTCCAACTTTCTACATTTCTAAAAAAAAATCAAAGTTCAAAGACAAACTTCAAACAGAAATCGATTACAATGGACAATCATATAGCTGGTAGAGAGATGATAAAAGAGCGAGGGAGAGCCTCCCAGAATCTGATGAGACGCACTTCGACGGTGGAGACACACTTTGACGATTGAGTCAAATCGATAGAGGAGAGTCAGACAGCGTTAAGTTCAGATTGCTCTGAGTCACATCAAAACCGCTTATGGAATAAATTGAACCTGTCTTGATAAGATGCTTGTACACAGTGGCTTGTATGAAGGTTGACTGCAATACATAAACGAAAGGAGTAAAAACGAAAGGAGTAAAAAAAAAAGTGAATTCGAAAACATCTCCCTTAAACAAAACAGATTCTACATGTTTAATAGTGGCCTTCATAATGTTCCCTGAAACAGAGGTTGAAAGTTATCAGAAAGAAGAAACATGGAGAAGCTCACCGGACATCTCCACCGTGCCTGACATTCCTGGCCTCCCAGAAACGCAGCGATCTGACCTCAACAGTGGCGGATCACCCAGTGGCGGATCTAGGAAACAAATTTAGCGGTGTCATAAATTTATTTATTATTTATTTTAAAATAATTAAATTAATGTTATTAAATAGTATATATATAATATTAGATTTCATAATATTTGTTATTTAAACATTAAAATTATTATATAAAAGTCAATAGCATAATACTTATCAAATTGTTATCTAAAAAATAAACACAAATATTCAATTGGGTTTAGAATCCCAAATAAATAAGAAAAACAATGACTAAATTGAAATTATCCAGCCCAAAAGACTATTTTGGATGACATAAAGACAAAAATAGCACTAAATCAAGTTTTTGTTCCCAAACTAGCATTCAAGGTCAAAAGTCACAAAAATAGCACTTAATGTTTTATCAAAAGTCACAAACTTAGGGTTTAGAGTTAAAAGGTGGGGTTTAGGATTTAGGGTTTAGGGTTTAGAGTTTAGGGTTTAGGGTTTAGAGTTGGGAAATGAGGTTTTGGGGATAAGATTTCAAATTTTGAAAAATAAAAAAATTAAAATTTTCAAAGGATAAACTTAGAAAGGTGCTATTTTGGTCATTTTAGTTTTTGAGTGCTATTTTTGTTATATAAACTTAGAAATGTGCTATTTTGGAGATTTGCCCATTTTGGATTCAAGCAAAAATAAGTAAACACAAAAGGCCCGTAACAAATAAACAAAAAAAAAAGGTGGAAAGTTAAGAACTGAACTCGGGTTGGAATTTGTAGGGGTGTCAAAAGAAAGGAAAATAACCAGTTGCGCTATGTTGGTCCTTCGTACATAGTTACAACGCGAAATATATATTATTTAAGGGGTGTCACCTACTGTCTGCATAGATCCGCCACTGGGAGCACCTGCCAGACTTCAACTAAGAGAAAAAAAAACTCTCTGAGATATCCATTTCAGGAGAATAATTCTACTAAGAAAGATTGAGAATATGGATTTGAGAGGAGCAAGGCTACCTTTATATACTCGCAGATACACCGTTTTGCAAAAAAGAAACTTTCATTAAAATCTAGATCGTGGTTGATGGATTTAATAAGAGGCTTAACGGGATGAATCTGTAATGGGAGCATTTATGTTGAAGAAGACGAAGATCAAACGTCAAAATCGAAACCCCATCTCAATTTTCTCTAACGCCGGAAAAGAAAGAAGGCGATGAACCCTAATTTACAAAACGACATTGTTTAAGAGTATTAACAGACATGCTACGTATAGTCACAACAATATAAAGCCCAAACCCACAGAGAAACCCACATCTATCGCTGAACTGAGTTAATGAAACGCAACGTTTTTAAAAGAAGGAACACGTGTCACTTCGATAATAAGCTATTTGATGACGTGACCTCTCAAGAAGAGAGTAAAACTCTTCTTTATAGTATAAGATAATATCATGAAGATTTACATATAATATAATATACAGTAAAACCTCTATAAATTAATAATGTTGAGACTTTAAATTTTTATTAATTTATAGAGATATTAATTTACAAAAAATTTCTTATTTAGATTTCTTATTTTAAGATATATTTATTCTAAGATAAGAACAAATAATTGATTTTAGTGTGTAGACATTAATTGTTATTTTTTTTGAAATTTGACATTTATTTTAATTTTATTATATTATTTGGTGTATATAATATATATTGCATAAAACTTAAATGTGGTTTTAGATATAATATTACTAAATCTTATCAAAAATATATTAAGTGTTAAGAGAATATAAAGATATTTTCATTGTGAATGTAAATAAACAATATAATAATAGGTTATTTTTTTAAAAAAAATATAATAATAATAATATAATAATAGGTTCTTACTTATATAAAATATGTATACATAAAAATTATTAATTTATAATTTTAATGGGACCATATATTTAGATATAATATTACTAAATCTTATCAAAAATATATTAAGTGTTAAGAGAATATAAAGATATTTTCATTGTGAATGTAAATAAACAATATAATAATAGGTTCTTACTTATATAAAATATGTATACATAAAAATTATTAATTTATAATTTTAATGGGACCATATATTTAGATATAATATTTTTAAAAAATATTATCTTATTATTTTATCGATTTATGTCAAATTTTGAACCGTTGCAAGTTGGGACCAGCGAAATTTATTAATTTATATAAATTATTAATTTATCGAGTATTAATTTATAGAAGTTCTACTGTACTAACACCAGTAAAATTTATTGACCTTGAACCAGAGCCAGTCCCAGGTTTAAGAAGGCTGGAACCAAAAAAAAAAGTGGTCACTTATCAAAAAAAAAAGTACTAACACAATTTTGAACCCAAGTTGCACAAATGAAGTCTATTATATGCTTCTTATACCACTAGACTAAGCCAGATTTTTTTCTAAAATGTTGCCGAAATATCTTGTTAAAAATGTCGGCTGGAATCATGGATTTCATTGGTTTGGCCGGCTCTGTTTTGAACTAACATTTGAACATAACAATATGATGCTTCATACCCACCTATTTTATAAGTGGGAAGTCTAAGTAGCTATGCATGTATCAAAAATACATTCACAAGTTTTACCTATCTTACCCAAAAGGATCCTTGTTATATAAGAATAAGATACATATTAAAGATATAATCTCATAGTAAATTGGTGAAATTTTGGCGGAGGAAGCGTGGGACAAAGAGCAAGCGGCGCCGCAGCCATATCTTCCGATGGAAATTTATAATCATAAGCAAAAAAAAAGGTCAAATGCAATTCCACTTGTCCCTGCGTATGCATATTATGATATATTTTTGGAGAATTGGGTAAAAGAGACACCTTCAACTTTTGTTTGTCTAAATGGGATTTTTGATAATTTTGGTCATTTTGGACATGTTTTACCTTTCTGTAATGGAAAAAATAGTAAAATAAGTTTTAAAAATATAAAAAAATATGTAAGCCATTGGAAACATTAGTATGACTATTTATATGTTTAAATTTTATTTTTAAAAATAGTGGAATCATATTTTATTTTATGTTCTAGCACAAATATAATATTCGTTCTACCCATCTACTTAGTCTAGAAATCGGATAGTAAGTATTACACACGGATTTATCCTAGGTAGAGAATACAAACAAAACTTTCTTCAATATTCTATCCTAGCTAGATTTCGTCGGGTAATATTTTAACAAGATATCTTTAGTCTACTTATAGCTTTATTACAACTTCTAACCTCGACTCTGTGGACTACCTTTTTTTTATATGTGTCATAACCTTTTCTGTCTTTTACGTTATCAAATGCGTAAGGAAAAATAAACCTTCCACCCTCTATTCAGCGCTCTGATATACGTACATTACATATTATAAGCAAATCACGAAAAATATGGAAACTTCCATATTTCGATAAATATATTTCCTAAATCTAAACTAAATCTACCATAAATCTCTCATTTCTAAACTATATATTTCTCCTCCTAGTTATTCGTCTCTCTCTCTCTTCTTAATGGACCATATATATATACTACATCCTTTGGTTCCCATACAACAAAATACGATATGATTAAAGAAGAAATATTGTTCGCCATTAAGTTGACCCAAAATTTTACCAAAATATGATCTGCAAAGAGCCTGTCAGGATTGATACTACGAAGTTGTTGAAGGCTTTGGTACAACATTCTATTGAATTCATAACTCCCCTCTGATTCCAACATAAAAGACTCGTAATGTCTAGTGACCCAGTATATGATTATTACAATATCTTATAATGAATTTTAGACTCATACAAAGAAACCAAACAGACACACCAACAATAATAAAAGACACTGACCCGAAGACTATTCATACATCTTATTAAGACAAAACAATAAAAAACTATATGTTCTCCATTACCGTATGTGCTCCATAACCGTGACCCAATCTGTTCCAATTACAGTAGACTCATTGAGGTATGATGAAATCTCATGTGAGTGAGGAAATTGTCTGTTGGGTGCCATAAGTATATGCTATGAATCAATCAACCTTCCATGATCTGAAGTCCAGATATAGACCTCACTTTTTGACAAATTCCCAAAGTCTTGAATAGATGGAGAAGACCATCTAGCTTGATCGTTATAGTCATCTTTGTTAGTAGCACCATGCCCCCTCTGTTCTACTAATATCCCTCTTTTTGATCCTTTGTTTTGCCCCCATATAAAGGTCTTGTAAACAAAAACAGAGTCCATGTATTCCAAAAACTTCGTTCTTTTACTTAGGTTATCAAGAAGTGTTGGCTTAAAAACAGAATCCATGTATTCCAGGGGTTGCAGAATATATATATATATATATATATATATATATATATATCCCTTAAACCATTTGATCCTTAAAAACAATTTCTTAGATCATATTCCAAATCAAATCCTACTTTGCACAAGTAAAGAGACACAAACCTTGACAACCTTGACACAAACCATTATTAACCGTATCCCACTTATACTCCCATAACTCAATCCCCTGCAGATAGCATCCTGAAGATATGCCCTTAGTGGCTTGGATCCCGTTGTGTACATCCCTTTGAAAAAAATCGATTGTCCCAATTCTCCGAGTACCAAAATCTCCCCTCAAGAGATTTAGACTTCTCCTGATATCCATCTCTAAATCGGACCGTTCCCTAAACATCCGTGTGATGAGAAATCCATGTCGAAACCTCCTTAAACCCTTCTCGGTCACCAAAACGAGGTTAGAGACGAAGAAAGGATTGACGGAACACCGATGAAGAACAAAGATTATCTCCAAGAACCCTAAATCTTCATGGATAGAGAGAAGAACAACGACGGCTACGACAAGATAAAAAAAGTATTAGACTAACCCAATACCCTTTAACTGTGTTTTTTTTACCTTTTGTTTTTACTTTTTTTAAAAAAAAATTAATTAATATTAAATCAATTACGGAAATTATAATTTATACTTAAATTCATATTAATTGATTAATTATAAGGGTATTATGGTATTAACAAGAAATAAAATCCTATTTTTCTAAAAAAATTCAAAAAATCTTATTAAGACAAATCTAAGTTGAAAGTGTCTCTTTTTCCTAATTTTTCCCATTTTATACATTTTGTGTCCTTAAGTCAACATTTAATTAGAAAATCTCATCTTGATATTTATATTATGGCCATGTTCATTTAGCAATAGCTAGCAGCAACGACCAGCGACAGCAATTAAATATCGCTATTGTTGATTGTTTCAATGTCGCTGCCGTTGGCGATTAGTGCTCTATTGTTCGGCTAGTGACCTCTGAGATTAATCGCTAGCGACAGTTGTGTTGGGGAAAAATATGAACACACGACACGAGCGCAGCGGAATGTGATCGATCGTGTTTCCCTTGACCTTGTGTGAACCTGTGAGGAAAATACTTCGACGATAGCAGGATATAGTATAAACAATAACTAAATGAGACAAGCCTTTTTTACGTGGAAAACCTCCTCGATGTGAGAAGGAAAAACCACGGGACCGTAGTCCACTCAACAATCCACTATATAAATGTATGTGAGTACAACCACGTCATCCCTGTTCAACAACCTGAACAGAACAGAACAGAGACTCAAGCTACAAAGAGCTATCTCCAACACAAGAACAACAACAACAAGAGAGCAACACAAAGCTTCAAAACCGGCAGCAACCAAACGACCTCAGCTCACAAGGGTTCCGGCAACCAGAGACTAATCCCACCGTACAAATCCAAGATAAACCAGTCAACAACACCTCTGCCAAATTTCAGCTCAATAAAAGAAGCTCTCATCGTCAGATTTACTAACCACTCAAGACAGCACTGCTGAAGAACTGTGACGACCAGCTTCACTAAAACCCAGGCAACAGAAGATCCAACCGTTGAAATCCAAATCCCTTTGGTGAACCTTTAACCCACTGACTGAAGAAGCTTCCCACAAAATATCAGACTGATCAGGATCCGTTTGACCCTCCAAATCTGCCTTGACAAACCCAGACGAAATTCTGCCTCCTTCCCTCTTTTCTCTCTTTTGTCTTTTTGATTCTTGTAAGTCTCTACATAAAAAATTAGGTCAAGAGACTATATATATGTGTCTCACTAACCCTAAGAACCTCCAAGACCCAATACTAATCTCATGGACTAATACCAATGGTCCAACTTCCAAGTTTGGTTATCACCAACCAAACCCAATGGATTTCCTCTATCTAGAAGGAACCCAATAAACTCCCCCTCCGACTAGGTGGAGAAAACAGCCATTCCAGCTATCCCTCGGCATACTTCAAGCTTCCCCCTCGGCAAAGACTTTGTCATCATATCAGCTCCATTATCATCCGTATGAACTTTCTCAAGTTCCACTTCCTTGGAAGCAACCACATCACGTATCCAATGATACCTCCTCTGAATGTGTTTTGATTTCGAATGAAAAGTAGAGTTCTTCCCGAGACAGATGGTGCTTTGACTATCACAAAGCAACACATACTTTTCTTGCTTGAAACCGATCTCTTCACAGAAGTTCTTCATCCACAACAACTCTTTACAAGCTTCAGTTGCAGCAATGAGCTCTGCCTCAGTGGTAGATTGTGCAACGCACTTATGCAGCTTTGACTGCCATGCCACAGCTCCACCCGCAAATGTTACCAAGTAACCCGAAGTAGACTTGCTAGAATCAGCATCTCCCGACATGTCAGAATCAGTGTAACTGACAAGCAATGACTTCTTACCTCCAAATGTAATCTTCAAATTAGAAGTCCCTCTGAGATATCTCAAAATCCACTTCACAGCATTCCAATGTTCTCTTCCTGGATTGGAGATAAACCTGCTGACAACTCCAACGGCGTAAACTAAATCCGGTCTTGTACAGACTATGGCATACATCAAACTACCCACTGCCGAAGCATATGGAACCTTCGCCATATCTTCTTTCTCCGCATATGTCTTCGGACTTTGTTGA
>NC_027749.1:16958613-16960454 GCF_000695525.1 Brassica oleracea var. oleracea | reverse complement strand
TCTCCTGAGACAAGTGAATCAGCTTCTCACCTCTGTCTCGAACAATTCTCATACCAAGAATTTGTTTCGCTGGACCCATATCTTTCATGGCAAAGGACTCACTGAGCTGCTCTTTCAATTCCTTAATTCTGTCCATGTTCCTGCCCACAATCAACATATCATCGACATACAGCAACAAGATGATAAAATCATCCTCACCGAACACCTTCACAAATACACAATGGTCTGAATCAGTCTCTGCATAATCATGCTCCCCCATAACAGACTTGAACTTCATGTACCATTGCCTTGGTGCTTGCTTCAATCCATAAAGACTTTTTTTCAAGCGGCAAACCAAATTTTCTTTGCCCTTTTTCACATAGCATTCCGGTTGTTCCATGTAGATCTCTTCCTCCAAATCACCATGAAAGAAAGCAGTCTCAACCTCTAGATCAAGGCTCGCTGCCAATCCAAGCACAACCCGAATGGATGACATCTTCACAACAGGAGAAAAGATTTCATCATAATCAATTCCCTTTTTTTGGCTTTAGCCTTTCACAACCAATCTAGCCTTGTGTCGAGGTGGCAAATTGTCATCCTCATGCTTAATTCTGTACACCCACTTATTAAGCAGAGCCTTCTTGCCCTTAGGCAATTCCACCAACTCAAAAGTATGGTTCTCCTCAAAAGAATCCATCTCCTCATCCATGACTCCAAACCACATATCCTTGTGTTCATCATCCAAAGCTTCATCATATCTTTCCGGCTCTCCCCCATCAGTAAGTAAAATATACTCACTAGGATCATACCTTGTCGACGGTTTAAGACCTCTCTCGGATCTTCTTACAACAATAGGTTGGTTCTCAGCAGCTGGTGTCTCACCATGATCGTCACCATGATCACCACTGCCATGTTCATGTGCGGGAGCATCTGCACTGGGTGTATTATCCTCAACCTCAACCTCAACCTCACTGTCGACCGATGTAGAAGGAGTAGCCTCTAAATCAATCAAACTCTCATAAACCTGAGCTGGAATTTTGGAATTGTCAATGTCCTTAATCGTTTGATCTTCCATGAACACAACATCTCTGCTCCTTACGAGCTTCCTTTCAACGGGATCATAAAATCTGTACCCGAACTCATCCTGACCATAGCCGATGAACACACACTGCCGTGACTTCATCTCAAGCTTCGATCTCTTATCCTTGGGAATATGAACAAATGCCTTACACCCAAAGACTCTCAAGTGACTGTAAGAAACATCATTACCAGTCCAAACCCTCTCTGGAATATCACCATCCAATGGAGCACTCGGTGACAAATTCAGTACATGAACCACCGTGTTCAAAGCTTCTCCCCAGAAAGTCATCGATAAGCCTGACTGTGAGATTAAACATCTCATCCTCTCGATAATCGTCATGTTCATCCTTTCAGCCAACCCATTCAACTGTGGAGTCTTAGGTGGCGTGAACTGATGCCTTATTCCATGCTCTTTGCAATAAGCATCAAATGGCCCAGAATACTCTCCACCATTATCACTGCGGATACACTTCAGCTTCTTCCCCGTTTGACTCTCAACCAACGCCACAAAATGCTTGAAATATCCCAACACCTGATCCTTCGTCCTCATAGGAAATACCCATAATTTCCTTGAATGATCATCAATGAAAGTCACAAAATAGGATGCGCCGCCAAGAGATCTTGTCCTCATTGGACCACACACATCTGAATGTACCAAATCCAGTACCTCGGGTTTCCTAGAAGGCGCAGAAGACTTGAAAGACACTCTGTGTTGTTTTACCGCAAAGCAATGCGAACACTTCTGCAGGTACAAACCAGAGATTCTTGGAATCACCTCATTT
>NC_027749.1:16957808-16958474 GCF_000695525.1 Brassica oleracea var. oleracea | reverse complement strand
GATGAAGACTTCTCACCTCGAGCCACAATCAAAGAACCGCGAGAGAGCTTCCATTTACCACCACCATGCAAACTGAAATACCCCTCATCATCAAGTCTCCCCGTCGATATCAGATTCATCCTAATATCAGCAACATGCTTAACATCCTTAAGCACCAACCTAGTACCAAGACTAGTCTCCAAGCAAATATCACCAATACCAGCAACCTGAGCCAAACCATCATTTCTCATCTTCACGGAACCATAATTACCCTTAGTATAGGTAGAAAACAGATCCCGCTGTGATGTAGCATGAGTAGTAGCTCCACTATCAATCACCCAAATGGTGTCCTGACATGCGACATTAATGGCATCACCCTCAAGAAGAATGAGAAACTGATCTTCGGTGACGGTCACCCGATCCACCTTTTCTTCTTGATTTCCTTGCTACTTGTTTTTCAACTTCCAGCAATCCTTCTTCATGTGCCCTTTCTTATCACAGAAGTAGCACTCCATATTAGCAAATTTATTAGATTTGCTCCTGCTCCTGCTCCTGTTCTTGTCCTTCTTGGGATCTCTTCTCGAACTCCTCCCCCTTGACTCACTAACAAAGACATCTGAACGCGAACTGCTAGCATTCGACTGTCTTCTTGCTTCCTCATTAAGAACACTGTTCTTCACTTAATCA
>NC_027749.1:16945803-16957710 GCF_000695525.1 Brassica oleracea var. oleracea | reverse complement strand
TCAAACTTGGTGCACATATCAGACAGCTTGTTGAGCAGTCCCTGAAACGCATTCAAGTGATCCGTCATCGGAGTTCCCTCCTGATACCTCAGCTCAACCAACTTCTTGATCATGTACATCTTGTTGTTTCCGGTCTTCCTAGCATACAACTGCTCCAGCTTCTTCTACAAAGAACGAGCATCCGTCCCAGTCTCAATATGATGCAACACATTATCATCTACCCACTGCCTTATCAACCCACACACTTTGCGATGCAGCAGCTTCCACTCTTCATTCGTCTTCTTCTCAGGTTTCTTTTCCTCGAAGACTGAAACATGGAATTCTTTAACAAAGAGCAGATCCTCCATCTTGCCCTTCCATAGATGATAATTAACACCATTCAAGCTTATCATCTTGCTCGTATTTTCCATCATTCTCACAAGCACAATAACCCGAAGTTATCAAACCCAAAGCTCTAAAACCAGTAGCTCTGATACCACTTTGTTGGGGAAAAATATGGACACACGACACGAGCGCAGCGGAATGTGATCGATCGTGTTTCCCCTGACCTTGTGTGAACCTGTGAGGAAAATACTTCGACGATAGCAGGATATAGTATAAGCAATAACTAAATGAGACAAACACTTTTTACGTGGAAAACCTCCTCGATGTGAGAAGGAAATACCACGGGACCGTAGTCCACTCAACAATCCACTATATAAATGTATGTGAGTACAACCACGTCCTTCCTGTTCAACAACCTGAACAGAACAGAGACTCAAGCTACAAAGAGCTATCTCCAACACAAGAACAACAACAACAAGAGAGCAACACAAAGCTTCAAAACCAGCAGCAACCAAACGACCTCAGCTCACAAGGGTTCCGGAAACCAGAGACTAATCCCACCGTACAAATCCAAGACAAACCAGTCAACAACACCTCTGCCAAATTTCAGCTCAATAAGAGAAGATCTCACCGTCGGATTTACCAAACACTCAAGACAGCACTGCTGAAGAACTGTGACGACCAGCTTCACTAAAACCCAGACAACAGAAGATCCAACTGTTGAAATCCAAATCCCTTCGGTGAACCTTTAACCCACTGACTGAAGAAGCTTCCCACAAAATATCAGCCCTATCAGGATCCGTTTGACCCTCCAAATTTGCCTTGACAAACCAAGACGAAATTCTGCCTCCTTCCCTTTTTTCTCTCTTTTGTCTTTTTGATTCTTTTAAGTCTCACCATAAAAATTAGGTCAAGAGACTATATATATGTGTCTCACTAACCCTAAGAACCTCCAAGGCCCAATACTAATCTCATGGACTAATACTAATGACCCAACTTCCAAGTTTGGTTATCACCAACCAAACCCAACAGGTTTTCCTCCGTCTAGAAGGAACCAAACAAGTTGCTCTATTGTTCGGTTAGTGATCATTGCGATTAATGGCAAGCTACTTTTGCTATATCGTTCGTTTTGCTACTTATGTTACTAATCGATAAAAAATATTTTTTTTTTGAGAAACACATTTTGAGAGACTTGGACAATCTCATTTGCCTCAGTTAGAAAATCTGAACAATAATATTGGAGAACAGAAACGAAGTTTGCTTTAAATCCACCCACGCACAAGAAGCAAACTACACTTTGTTTTTCTTTTTAAGGAAGAAAGGAAAGAAAGAAAAAGTCGGCTTGATACTCAGGAAATACTTTAAAGAAGAATCTGTCTCAAGATCTTTGGAGTAGAACCTTTCTTCTAATCGTCCACACATTCTTCATCTTCCATCGTTTCCTGCAAAACAGAAACAAAAATTAGCAAATATGATTAGAATTGCATTTATACAAAAATTCCTGAATTTTGAAAAGATTCATCAAAGAAGTCTTGCTTGATTGTACCTCTGCTTCATCCAAAACACTCAACAAAGCAAACGATCTTGATACATCGCTTATCATGTCATTCTTTAAGCAAGACTTGACCGGCCATCTCATTGGTACAACAACATTCCTGCATCAATACATACAGAACAAAAAAAACTAGATATATATCTGCACCGTTCTATCTTTTGTTTCTTTCATAATCAAACCACAAAAAATAACTACACTTACCCTTGAGAGCATATGTATCTGCACCGTTCTATCTTGACTCTCGTGTATCTCTTGTAATGCTTCTCTAGACATTTTTCAGCACAAGAAACGTCAGAAGATGGCAAAACATGCCAGATCTTTAAAACTTGGAGATAGTGATTCTGTTTCTTGATAATGTCTACTGTCCAAATGAGGCTTAAGCCGTCATCGATATCCTCTTGTCTAAACAGATTCTCACTCTTTGAGTCTTGTTGAAACTTCCCATTTGATATCTTTTCCAAAACGCTCATAACTCTCTTGTTAATTTCAGAGTCTATGATAGTCTCCAGAGATTTCAAGAACTCGTTGGTAAGCAAAACCTGTAGGAGAAAAAGTAGAGAAGTAAGAATAGCAGATTAGTAATGTAAATACTTTGTTTCCATTATAAGCAATGAAAGAAATTATATATGAAGACACTTAATACACACACAAATGGATTACAAAAAAAATTAGAATTTTGCATAGATAACCTTAAAACATATGATAAAAAGAGAAGAATAAAACCTTCCATATCGAATTCTCAAAGGAAAGAAGCTTATTGCTTTGAAGCTTAGCAAGATCATCAAGGGCTGTTGCTGATCTTTTAACACACTTGGCAGAGCTCGACGCTGTGCAGAACATCAGATACGCGTTTTCTAAGCAGAGTCTTTGAAGTCCGAACTTCCCTATGAAATCAGGAAGTTCGATGCTTTCGCAAATCGATCCTAACATCTCCACACAATCTTGCTTTCTTGTATCTTCTTTCCCGGAAACTCTAACGACATCTGAAACTTTCATAGCTCTAAGTAGACCATTAGTGGCATTCATTTTCTCCGCGACTTGAAAGGAGAGCGAAGCAGTTGGTAGATGCAGACACAAAGTTGAGAACTGAGAACGCAAGTCCGTCCTCAGTTTACTAAACCTCTTTTCTACGAACTTTTTAAACGAAGGACGACGCTTGTCATTCTCGATGAAGGATTGGCGATACACTTCTTTTGGATCAGTGAGCAAAGAGATCATGCGTTGAACATTTGCTCTCCATCCAGTTAAAGCCTGAAAGCAGTCATAGAGCTCATCAACTCGGTAATCGAGGAAAACATCGAAAAGGTCCTCCCGATCATCGATCTTCATCCTTTCTTTGTTGCCAAACAAGACAATATCTCCAAGACCGTATCCACCAAGCCTCAATGACTCGGAGACTAGTTTCACAACCCTTGAAGCAACTTCCAGAACAGCTATGTTAGTTGGAGCGCAAGTCAGTGTCCTGCATCTCATTTTAAAGAGGTTTAAAAGCAGAACGCTTGTTGTTTTCGTCTTCCCGGTCCCTGGTGGTCCCCATATAAGTTTGATATTGTTGGAGTGGCGGCAGTTTTTGGCTTCTAGACAACGCAAAATCGCTTCCTCCTGAGATGTATTCAGTTTGAAAGAACGCAGCCTTTTCTCTATGTGATTTGGCATAATATTCTCACTGTTTTCTTGGCAAGAAACACAACTTTCACCACCAACCTACACAAGAAACAGAGTTTGTAAGAATTGAATTTTATTTGCTTCAGGTGAATTCATAATTATTACTTTTACCAAAAAAAAAAAAGATTCATAATAATTACCTCATTGTGGCTTTTAAGTACTTTAGATATAAGCTTTAAGTTTCCGCCTTCAGGATCTGGATGCAAGGCGGTCCAAATACGAATATTGGTCATCATGTTGGTCAAATAAACACAAAAGAGGCTTAGGCTTTTCTTCACACCCTTGCCTTTCTTTCTTGTTTCCATGTGACCTTCCTCGAAAACGATGGGTTTCGAAGCCAAAATAGTAATCAAATGTGGGTTATCTTCGTTCACTCCACAAACAAGAGCAAGCAAGTAAGGCTCATTGGAACATCTCAAGTCATCGATTCTACAAGGCTTGTTATCAGTCACTGCAATGAGATCGTTGAACTCCAACAGTTTCCCATCTCCCTTGGTCGTATTATCAGACACTGTCTGCAAAGTAACCTCGTAATAAAGATTCTTGGGAGGTTTAAAATCTTTGGCTGGCTTGATTTCCCAAACTTTGAAAGCTGGTGCTCTTCTAAGAGTTTCCATACTTGACAACAAAGCAGCATGTGTCTCTTCGATGATCGGATTAACAAATGACTTAAAATACTCTTTGCTTGACTGGAATGTGTTAGGGATCTTATCAACCTATTAAACCAAAACACACAGAAAATCCACTAAGCACCTACGCAAAGAGGTAATAAGGGTAAATATATCTTAGGATTCTAAGAAGAAAACAGAACCTTTCCTTTGTAAAGCTTTGAGTTGAGGACATCACGAACAGACCATGAGAAGACAACATCCACTAGATCTCTTCCTTTGATGATTCTCTCCTTCTTCTCCTTCTTTTCCTTCACTTCCCACAGTCGCTGCATTTTTTTTTTAACTCTCACTGCAATCACAAGACTTCTCAGTTTCTTCCAATTCTATGCAAATATATTTATTAGATCTTTTTACACAGAGAGAGATACATTTATTCCAAAAAGAAGATGAAGAAACACTGCAAGGAGGGAATCGAACGGTTGAGTGTTGGAAGTCGAAAAGATATGTGGTTTGTATCTTCATTTTTTCCTCCTCATTTTTTCCTCCTCGGTAAGGAAAAGAGAAATCAAATACTTTTTTACTTTTAAAAGTTCAAATACCATAGTACAACTTTTTTATAATTTCTAACTAGGTTTAGCTTTCTCAATTCATTCAAATACTCCAATTCTTTGAGATCTTTTTTTTTTTCTCTGTTTTACTACATTTTTTTGAGATCTTTCTTTCTTTATGCAGGTCACAACAACCTCTAATTTATATATCTACTAGCCTTGAATAATACCTGCTAGTCAAAACATTCCAAAAGCTCCTACGATAATTGCGAACGAAATTTAAAGTAAACTTTATTAACACCGAGACCCTTTTTACAAAGATGACTAGGGCTGGGCAAATAAACTGAACCCGAAAATTTGAACCGAACCCGATCCGATAAAAATGAATCTGAACCGATCCGAACCCGACATAAATACCGAATGGATCCTGTTTTTTGGTATTTTGGGTTATGGGTATTATCCGAACCGAATCCGGACCTAAATGGATATCCGATAAAATCCGAAACATTTAAAATCACAAAAAGAACTTCTACCAAATATGATCTTAATTCTTAATATGTATCCAAAATACTTTAAGATATTATTGAACTTCTAAAATAATTATCTATTACATGAAGGTTGATGGAGGAATGTGGCGGTTGAAGTCTGAAGGTTTTAGAATTTGGTTTTGTTTTCCTTGAATAATGTTTCTCATTTCATGAGAATTTAGTTTTTGTTTTATGATTTCATTTGTTTGATTTTCTTTCTATCACTAACTATGTTTATCTTTCGCTTGATTTTGAATGATCACGTTTGATGTTTTTTCTTATTTTTGAATCGATTTTACTTATGTTTTGGCTATTACAATATGTACAAATCATGTATTTTAAATCCGAAGAACCGGTTTCATTTATGTTTTAGTTACAAAATAGGTACAAATCAGATATTTTTAAACCGAAGAACCGATTGAGACCCGAACCCGAAAGTACAATGGGTTATACCGGTTCTTTGAAGATTTACTAACTCCGACCCGAACCCGATAGAACCCGTATCGGTCCCGAACCGAACTTTTATATAACCCGAATGGGGTTGATTTTGATAAATACGAAAAACCAAAACCCAAATGGATAAAACCGAAACCCGATTGGGACCCCGAATGTCCATAACATCTAAAACTTTCTATCGACATCAACGTGATTGATTAGGATGACATGTACGGTATATATATCGCATAACTTTATTGCTTTCCAATTTATTATCCTTTCTTACATTTTTGTTTTTAAAAGGGGTACGGATGGCAACCGCGGTTTTCGTAATATAAGCGGTGCGGAATTAAAATACGGGACGGTCCAAAAAGGTTGTTCAAAAAAAAATGAGAAAACAAAAATCGAACGAAAAGAAGTTGTGGGACATAAACTAACACATACAAAAAATCTCACTAGTTAAAAGCAGGATGCCGACTTTCACGATTTTGTCTAAATACGTGGAAATCTTCTTAAAATTGAAAAAAAAAACCGAATCTTCCTTAGTTTAAGGGAATTAATTATAATATCTAAATTTATCTTCAAAAAAAGAAATATTCTATCATTTATAAATATACTAGGACCGGTCCGCACTACGCGCGGAATGTCATATATTTGTGTATGTTTATTTGTAATATATTTTTATTAGTCTCGAGACTTTTTAATATACGGCTGTCTATTTATATGGTATTATGGTTTGTTTATCCCTTATATATTAATTGAGAAACATTACAACATTGTTTTGTAGTCATGTGTAACTATGAGAGTGAAATTCAGAATACTTAGAAAAATAGATTGATTCATCTTAATTTTATATTATATTGTTTATTAAACTAACTATCAAATTGATAAATAGTAGTGTACAATTTTTGTATCTTAGCTGTTTTTTGCTTAATTTTATATTATTAAATTCCTCAGTGCCCTCGCCCCTGGCTTGGGGAGTCGGAGCTGCGCAATGAATTTGTAGTCCCAGACTGCAGAGAAGGTCGGAGGTGGTGATAATGACGGCGTTCATGCTTACAATTCGGTGTATATATGCACGCATACACTCAATAGTTTTGAGGAGAATTGTCTGTGATTGTACATGCCTGGTTTGTAAGTTGAAGTTGGAACGCTCTATTTGTAAACAGATCTGTGATATAATTCAAGCTAGAGCAAGACAAGTTCTCATTAAAGAAAACTTTTATATGAAAGATTATGCAGTCATGTATTTTACTGTGATATATCATTTCTAGGCACCAGATAAGAATCGTGGAGTCATTCTTATTTTCAAAGGGATCATAGAGAGTATTCCTGAAGTTTACGCTCCGTTAAATGCGATGAGTTGATACTGTAAGCATATTTTCTTTTAATATTATTTCTCAGGTCTAATCTGACTTTTTGTGATGTTAGGAATTTTCGGGCTCCTTGTGCAGGGTGTAGTTGCTGCTAAGGTTTCTACTCTGCTCTTACCTTATTCATATGCTTTATTTGGATTTCTTCCTCCATTCATTAAGAATCAGGTTCAAATTCTTTGACATGAGACTTCTCTTTGTTTTACACTAAAGAAAAAAAATATGGATGCTTACAAGAATCAGGTTCAAATTCTTTGATATGTGCTCGTGATGGGTTTCTCTCATGCTATTCGCCTGAATCTTTCTTCCTACTCGTCTCTCTCTCCCTGCCAGGTTTTCACCTTCTCACTTACCTTTCCTCTATTAGACTTTTTGATTCACATTTTTTTTTATAAAAAGCTCAGAACTTTCATGATGTTTTTACTATCTTATTATTGGGTTTTGTTCTCTTATTATTCTTTGCTTTCCTCAGAATGATGCTTAATGTCTGCCCACAATCATCAAGTTTTGCTTCTTCTTTTTTACTTTCCCTTAAATAAAAATGAAAACTTTGAGTTTTATTTTGATGTGTTGTGTTATAATTTCTTGATGCAGACAAGTGTAAACCAGAAGCAGAAGACTTTTGTTACGTTCCTCACCAGTTGTAGAAAGGGAAAGAGACGTTCTTTACTCACCGTTCAATCAGTTCTGAACAATACACGACCAAGCTTCAACGACAATGGAACAGCTGAGGAGCCTTCAAAAATTCTTTTGGATAAACTATTCGCTCGGACACATGAACAAACGAATGAGAACTTGGTGTATCCTCCTGATGAGGCTCTGTCCTACTCAAGCCTTGGGGGGGGGGCTTGAGTCTGACCTTCAAGCTGCGCTAATGGCTTTGTTGAAACGTGAAGAAGACTTGCAGGATGCAGAGAGGAAGGTTCTCTCCGAGAAGAAGAAACTAAACCGAGCAAAGGAAGGGTTGGAGAAGCGGGAGAGAGTCATCCTCCAAGCTTCTTTGAAGCACGAGAGTTTACAAGAGGAGCTGAAGCGGGCGAACGTGGAGTTAGCTTCACAGGCCAGAGAGATCGAAGAGTTAAAGCATAAGCTTAGGGAAAGAGATGAGGAGCTTGTCGCTATGCAACCGTCATTGACTTTTAAAGAGCGTGAGCTGGATCGAATGCGCGTTGAGATCTCAATCAAAACCAAGGAGGTCTCCGTGGCGAGTTTTGAGTTTGAGAACAAGTCACAGCTCTTGAGCCAAGCCAAGGAGATTGTGGAGAGACAAGAAGATGAGATAGAAGCGCTTCAGAGAGCTCTCAAGGAGAAGAGGAGCAAGAGAAGCTCAGAGAAACAGAAGCTAACTTAAAGAAACAGACGGAAGAGTGGTTGGTGGCTCAGGAGGAAGTGAGTAAGCTTCAGGAGGAGATAGTGAAGCGGCTTGGAGAAGCTAAACCATGGAGGACTTTAAGAGAGTGAGGAAGCTTCTAACCGATGTGAGATTCGAGCTTGTTTCTTCTCGGGAAGCTTTGTTATCTTCAAGAGAGCAAATGGGAGAAAAGGAAGTGCTGTTAGAGAAACAGTTAGAGGAACTCGAGGAGCAGAGGAGAAGCGTGTTGTCATATATGCAAAGCTTGAGAGATGCTCGCGGTGAAGTGGAGAGCGAGAGAGTTAAGCTCAGAGTCGCCGAGGCTAAGAACTTTGCACTCGAGCGAGAGACATCACTCCAAAAGGAACTGCTCGAGGACTTAAGAGAGGAGTTGAAGAAAGAGAAGTCTCTGTTGGAGGAAGCTATGCGTCATGTCTCCACCATTCAAGACGAGCTTGACAAGAAAACAAACGAGTTTCAAGTCTCACAGACTCAACTTCAGGAGAAAGAGTCAAGTTTGGTGGAGGCTAAACTTGAGATTCAGCATTTAAAGTCTGAACAGGCTTCTCTAGAACTGTTGCTGCAAGAGAAAGATGAAGAGCTCACGGAAGCGAGGAATCAATTGGAAGAAGTGAACCGTGAGGTTAAAGAGCTGAAGATGCTTATGGCCAGTAGAGAAGATCAGCTTACGCAGGCGACTGAATTGCTGAAGGAGAAAGATTTCCACCTTAACAGAATCGAAGATGAGTTAGGCAGCTCCAAGATGCAAGCCAGTGAAGCTGAGATGGTGGTGGAAAGAATCGCAAAGCTGACGAGCAGATTGATTCAAGATCAGATGCAGCAACAACCACAAGAGAAACAACCTTACGGTGATTACGGGATGGAGAACAAACGGTTAGTGATGGAGCTAAACTTCACAATAGAGAATCTACGGTTGAAAGAAATGGAAGTTTTAGCTGCGCAGAGGGCTCTGACGTTGAAAGACGAAGAGATCAATGTACTCATGGGAAGACTAGAAGCTAAGGAGAGGGAAGTCAAGAAACTGAAAGAAGAAACGGTTCATGACGGTGAAGATTTGAAAATGCTATATGCATTGGCGCAAGAGAGGATCGAGGGGAGAACAATGGGTGATCTAGCTATAGAGAAGCTTCAGCTAGATGCGGCTCAACTTGAAGTGGAAGCTGCAACGAGCGCATTGCAGAAGCTTGCGGAGATGAGCACAGAGCTTCTAACTCAAGCTGACATGAGTATGGAGGTAGATTCTGATATTGTTGTAGTGCCAGAAAACGAAAACAGTTCAGCCGATTGTATTGCTGAGGTGAAATCAGAAGTTGGGAGGCTCTGGTCATTGACAGAGAGACTCCTAGAGAATGCATGAATCGCTGATGGTGCTGCATCCACATGCATTAATGGATTATGAAGATTAGAACATACAGATTAACTTTATAAGCTTGATCTGTGATGTGATTTTTTTTGTGTGGATATATGTAGAGTTACCGGGTGTTGAATAAATATGTTGTCTCAAAACTAAGATTGTTCTGCATACAAGGACTGTCTTTGAAAAGGTTAGACATGTAGCAAGAGACTTGTATCCTCTTTGTTCTCCTTGTAAGAATAAAACATCTGTGATCTCCAATGACATTATGGTTAATGGTAGGGCTGGGATTTTGAATCAAACCGAATCCGCTGAACCGAACCAAAATTTTTGGTTAGTTTTAGTTAGGAGTTTGGTTCGATTTGGTAGGTTTTCTAAAAATGTTTCGACAGCCGAATCAGTCGATCACTTCATTTTTTTCAAAAGCAAAAAAAGAATTATAATCAAACCATATCTTCTTCTTTTTTTTTGTTATAATCAAACCATATCAAAAATCTGAACCAAACTAACCAATCTTTTAACCGAAAATAATGATATTAACCGAATTTATCTAAAGTTTATAACAAAATTAAACTAAAATATAATCAAAATCAAAAAGTTTTAAGGAATTTTCAAAACAAACTAACCAAAAACTGAACCAAATTTTACTTTGAGTTAATTAAGTAAGATTTGTGTTGAACCAAATTAAACGAATTTGAACCTGATTCTGTCTACACTAAAGAATTTGCTCTTACCTTTGTTTTACACTAAATTCCATATTTAACAAAATATTATGGGAGATCAGCGTTACAAATGCAAACCACAACTCAAGATGTCATAGTCAATTGATCCTTTTAATAACATTCACACAATCACACGCCTCTTAGTTTTACGTAATATTAAATTACTTATTCCTACGTTTATAAAACAAAGCAGTCCAAAACAACTACAAGTGTACAGCTATCTAAGTTGTTCAAAAAAAAAGTGTACAGCTATCTCATCTCTTCCACCAAATAACATTGAAATGGATGCAAATCAGAAACTACTAAACCTCGAAAAACTTTCTCAAATAATCCAAGGAGACCTATGTTATTACTCTAAGCAAATAATTTTTTACGTAATATGAAGTCCGCCTCATTACTTCTTATCTTCAATAATGTTATCTAAAAGCCACTCCATTCATTTTATCGACCAATACAAGATATTATAACTCTGCTTTAACTATTTGTATACATCCACTTTATCAAACAAGAAAATATTATGTGTTATGCACATTGCCACCATACATTGAAATAATTTCATAATCTCGCTTCTCTAAAACTAGCGGTTCCATCAACCAATTACATTTAACTAATAAAAAAAAGGAAGTGTGTCAACACAGAAAGCAACTACAATCGTAAAAACATGTTTATTGTTATAAAAAGAACTGATATTTTGTTGTATCGCAGGAATTTAAATAAGGTCAAAATATTATATCCGTAGAAATAATAACACTGATATAGAGAGAGAGAGTGTTTCTTATTAAGAAGAAGAGAAGTGTTTTCGGTGTGTACTATATAGAAATTAAAAAGTAGGATTTTACTGTACAAATAGTGCAGCGGGCCCCACATCCTTTTATATTTTCAACGAAAACGGTGGCTGCTGCTTTCTTTGACTTTCGTAACACTCCCCCTTAGGGGCCGGTGTCACTATCCGTTCTCGCTTAACGTCTTTGTTGCCTCGTTAAAAACCTTTCCAGGAAAACCCAATGGGAAAAACCATAGTAAGGTAAAAAGAGTACAACTACGTAAGCTCCCCCTCGAATAAGCAGTCATAGATCCTTCTGATGACGCATTCCAATGTTATGGATGTGTTTTCTGAATACCGAGGTAGGGAGTGATTTTGTGAAGAGGTCGGCTGCATTGTCGCATGATCGAACATATCTTACTTCAATCTCTTTATTCTTCTCGAGCTCTTGAGTGTATGAGAAGAACTTCGGAGGTATATGTTTGGTTCTATCGCTTTTAATATATCCGTCCTTTGTTTGAGCAATACATGCCGTGTTATCTTCATATAGAATAGTTGGCTCCGTATTTTCGTCAATCCCACTGCTTGAACAGATGTGTCGGCTTATTGATCTTAGCCATACACATTCTCTACTTGCTTCATGGAGTGCAATGATCTC
>NC_027749.1:16941701-16945181 GCF_000695525.1 Brassica oleracea var. oleracea | reverse complement strand
GAAAATATCGTATTAAACGGTCAATCAAATCTATAAAATTTCATAAAAGTAAAAATTATGGCAATGAAATATTTATGTTATGACAACAAATCATGCGACGGCTCAGCCGATCAATGCAGAGTAATAAATAAATTATACGGCGGCTCGGCCGACCAATTAATAATAAACAGAATATAAGGCGGCTCGGCCGACCAATAAATAATAAACAGAATATAAGGCGGCTCGGCCGACCAATAAATAATAAACAGAATATAAGGCGGCTCGGCCGACCAATAAATAATAAACAGAATATAAGGCGGCTCGGCCGACCAATAAATAATAAACAGAATATAAGGCGGCTCGGCCGACCAATAAATAATAAACAGAATATAAGGCGGCTCGGCCGACCAATAAATAATAAACAGAATATAAGGCGGCTCGGCCGACCAATAAATAATAAACAGAATATAAGGCGGCTCGGCCGACCAATAAATAATAAACAGAATATAAGGCGGCTCGGCCGACCAATAAATAATAAACAGAATATAAGGCGGCTCGGCCGACCAATAAATAATAAACAGAATATAAGGCGGCTCGGCCGACCAATAAATAATAAACAGAATATAAGGCGGCTCGGCCGACCAATAAATAATAAACAGAATATAAGGTGGCTCGGCCGACCAATAAATAAATTAAATTACTAGTAAATAATATAGGCGATATTCCGGCCATTATAACATGATATAAATAATAGTAGAGACGGTATACCGACCATTATAGCAGGGTATAAATGATACAAATAAATTTTACCAGAACTGAGAACGATCGTGCTGATAACGTGTTATAAATGGAACTGGAATTTTATTGTATCGCGGAAATTTAAATAAGGGCGAAATTTTATACCCGTAGAATTTTTAACACTGATAGAAAGATTATTATAGAGAGAAGAGAAGATCGAGTGATGATCCTCTAAACGATCGAACTCGATCGTTTATATAGAGAAAAAATCTACTGTGCAAATAGTGCAGCGGGCTCCACATCTTTTTATATTTTCAACGAAAACGGTGGCTGCTGCTTTCTTTGACTTTCGTAACACGTAGAATATTTTTGAATTAAACAAGTGAATCTAACGAAAATGTTTTATTTTATTATTAAATAACACAAATGGCAAATATATTTCACTAGCAGAGCGGATTTGGATATATACATATACAAACCCGCAACCTGTGGCGGACCAACCCGCAACCTGTGGCGGACCAACCCGCTAATAAATGGATCATAGGAATGTAGTATATAACTTAAATTATTAGTATTATCATTTATCAGTTACTATGATTTATTTCTCTATAATCTATCTTTTTTTTTTGGAACAAACTCTATAATCTATCTATAACAACAAAGTAAGGTATTCTCCCTTCTCTTTGTGCCACGTCATCATGGAGTAAGGCGCAAATCACGACACATATCGCAATACCAAAGCCTCTACGATATTTTCCGTCGGCTGTTATGTCATTGAACGTTTGACAAATGGACTTTTATTACAATGAATAGGCTAGGCTCGGACCTGGACCCTGTTTAAAGATCCATTCGGTATTAGGGTTCGTCGCCGTCTTCCTCTTTCACATGCGACATCCACGATGTAATTCACAGACTTTAAGCGTCGATCCAAACTCTGTAACGTCTCCCCGATCCATAAATCATTTCTTTACTGTGAGTTTTTCGTTATTAATCCACTCCGCGTACATGAAGCAATCAATAAATACCTCTTCATTTTCCACAGTAACATGTTGAAGCTTCAGCTATAAATATCGCTCCTTTCTTCAATGTTCAGTACAGCTAAAACCATATCCAAAAGAAATTATTTTCATAGCAAGCGATTCCGATGGCGACTACGTACACGCTCCTTGCCGATCTGAGAGCCGGCTGATGCTCTAACACCTCGGAGGTCTGTCTATTGAGGTTTTGGGAGGCCAGAAACATCAACAAAGGCAAGGAACTGATGAGTGTTGACATGTTGCTCATCGATGAAAACGTAAGCACCATTGTTTTATACTAACCCTCTAAACAATTACATTTTTCCCGATTTATATATGAATATTTTTTTTACCCATGAGTTGCCATGTGGCAGTTCACGCCTCCTGCTTCAGTCGATACCTCTCAAGATCATGTCCTTCGTCCATCAGTTGCTTAACTGGGAAAAAAATCATCAACTGGTTTGCTTCTTGCTTACGCTGAAAAAAAAAAGAAAAGTCCATTTGTTTTGCTCTCTTCTTTCTCGGCTTTCTCAGTCTTATCGTTGCTTTTGTTTTATCATGTTATGGTCGTATGAACAACTGTTATCTACTGAACAATGATAATGATATGAAATTTTTAACTCCAATTACTTGGCGCAATGTTATCAATTTACATGTAAATTTAAGTAGAGTTTGGCAGATGTTCAAACATTAATACATAGAATGTGTTTTTTTTACTTTCTCGCAATCAGATTTTGAAAGTACAGAGAGACTGCAAGAACATGATCTGGAAGAGGTCCTTTTAACCAACGTGTGAATTGAGTTTTGATATGTGATTGTTATTATGATGCTCTAATGTGACAGCTCTTGATGAACCTGTCAGAGGAATCAAGATACTTAGCCCACAGAGGGCGTAGATGAGGAAATGCTTTATCAAGGCAAGGATTGGCTCTTCCATTGAAATGAACAACAGCTGCACTTTCTGCATCATAAAAGGTTGTTTTCTCTTGGTACCCGAGACCAAGCATATGCCAGAACGGATCTATTATCTGGACATGGCCGTGGAAAGCTATCAACCCTGTAGGCAAATGGCCTAGCATGTACTCATAAAATTAGTCATTAGTTCACAAACTAGTGTTATGAAAGAGTCTAACTTATAGTAATTAAAATTAATTAATAAAATCATAATTAAAAGTGCTGTAGCCAAATTTTCAATTTTATAGTTTAAATATAATTATACTATAATATTTTTAAACAATTGCTTATTCAATATTAATTAGTTTATTGCAACCATATCTGAGTCATGTATTTTAAAAATATTTGCATGGTTTATATGGTTCTAGACGTATAGTGGAACCGTACTAATACTCAAAACGGATTTTTTTTTGAACTTTTAAGAAAACATTAAATTGTCTCAAACAAACTTTATCTCTGAAGCCATCAACATAGCGCACTTGTCTGCGTACAACAACTAATCCACCCTATTGGGTGAACCTTTAAGTTCACCAACCAATAGAATTGTGTTATTTCATATTTGATATCTTTTAAAAAGGAAACAAAATATTGTCAAACTATATTATTTTTTTAAAACTAATAGGTAAAAAAAATAAATAAAAAATAGCAGTAACTACAAAAAAAAATATTTTTAACGTCGTCAGCGAAACATTAAACCCTAAATCCTAATCCCTAAACCCTAAATCTTAAACCCTAAACTCTTGGGTAAACCCTAAACTCTAGGATAAATCTTAAACTCTAAATCAAAATCACT
>NC_027749.1:16905516-16939607 GCF_000695525.1 Brassica oleracea var. oleracea | reverse complement strand
ACCGATAGTCACTTCCATTCCTAGCTTCTAAAATTCTGAAAAAGTTTAATAGTAACTTACAGATTATATCATTACAGAAAGGTTGGATACATGTCATTATGAACTTTAGCAAAAGTTCTACGCTGCAGAATGCAATATATTTATCCTATTTACAGATAATAACACCAAATCAAACAATCAAACTCCGGTTTCAATCCTAACTACAGATAGACACTTCCATTCCTAGCTTCTAAAGTTCTGGAAAAAGTTTAATACTAACTAACAGATTATATCATTGCATGCAGAAAGGTTGGATAAATGTCATTATGAACTTTAGCAAAAGTTCTACGCTGCAAAATGCAATATATTTATCTTATTTACCGATAATAACACCAAATCAAACAATCAAACTCCGGTTTCAATCCTAACTACAGATAGACACTTCCATTCCTAGCTTCTAAAGTTCTGGAAAAAGTTTAATACTAACTAACAGATTATATCATTGCATGCAGAAAGGTTGGATAAATGTCATTATGAACTTTAGCAAAAGTTCTACGCTGCAAAATGCAATATATTTATCTTATTTACCGATAATAACACCAAATCAAACAATCAAACTCCGGTTTCAATCCTAACTACAGATAGCCACTTCCATTCCTAGCTTCTAAAATTCTGAAAAAGTTTAATAGTAACTTACAGATTATATCATTGCAGAAAGGTTGGATACATGTCATTATGAATGTCTTTCTTATGTCTCTGTCCCATGTCTTTCAACTGGAAAATGGCTCTAGCGATGACTAATCTAGACCTGCATATACATTGTATACGTTTATAAGACAACTTAATACAATCTACAACTAACAGACAGTGTTTTATGAATATCTTTACTACATAAAATCAATACATATGTGGAAAATACCAACGCCTTCCTGATGTCTCTGTCAATGTCTTTCAAGTGAATAATGGCTCTGACGAGACCTCTGAAAGACCTGCAAAAGCATTGTATACATTAGTAAGACAAATAAAATATAATCTAGAACTACCAGCCACTTTTAACATTAAAACAATGACTTGGAAGCTTTCTTTAGATTTTCCACCACAGTCCCTATATGAATTGTCTCATCTATACTCATCAAGTCACCAAGTTTCGAAGAAATATAACAGAATCTTCACAAAACCTCACCTTATTATCCAGGCTATCTGTTTTGAAAAGTTACAAAGGTGAAAAACGATGGTGTTCGTCGGTTCTCTTTTATAATATTTTCAGATTTAAGATCTCTTCATCTTCATGTTAGGATTTGTCAACAGAAACTCGATTAGGCACTTTGTATTACATATAGAATAAAAACAATTTGCGGATGAGCTAACGAGAAAATACCTTAACGAATCGAGATTCTGATATCTACAGATTTGATTCTCACCATCGAGAAACGATTTTTCTCACCATCGGAGTCATACAGCTTTGATTCTCACCATCGAGGAACGATTTTTCTCACCATCGGAGTCGTACAGCTTTGATTCTCACCATCAAAAAATGATTTTTTTTTTCATTTTATCTTCTGTCGGTAAAGAGACCGTTCTATATGTCTTTTTCTTCTTACTTTTTCTGTTTCTTTTAGAAATATGAACGGTAAAAAAAAAGATGGATATATGCAGGGGTGTCAAAATGAGCTAGCTCGCTCAACTCAGCTCAGCTCATAGTTAGCTCGGCTCTTTCATGAGCTAGCTCAGCTCAGCTCATTTATTATATGAGCTTCAATATGTAAACTCGAACTCAGATCATCTAGATCATGAGTTAAATGAGCTAACTCGTGATCTAAATAAAAATAATTATAATAAAATAAATAGCGATAGAATAACTTCTATAATATTGTACAAAATTTAAATATTAAAAAATCCAAAACATAAATAATAGAGCAATTGCACTTGATATACAAGAAACTAAGATTATTTAGCTGTTTGGTAATGTATTGTTCGACTTTTGATATATCCCAAAACTGACCCTATTACGTACGTATTCGTACTCTGACTCGCCTACCATACAGGGAGCTAGACTATGTAGATGTCACTTTAATAATGACCATTTGCACGCAATTGAATATATCTAAGATTGCAAAGAATCGTTCTTCTCCATTATAGCTCACAATACTAAATTAACAACAACTTTATTGCGGAGTCTACGAAGAGAGTTCTTGATCCATTACAGGAAGCTGATTCTTGTAGTTATGGTTTCTGTGCGGCTTCTTGAGTGTCCTGATGTACCTGAAGAACCAGACATGCACCGAATTCCGGAGATGATGTTTTCCGCCGGCGAAGAACCCGTTGGTGTTCGAGTTCTTACTTATCAATCATCCAGTGCTTTAAAACGCATCTTTAATGCGTTAGACGAAGAGGAACTCGATATTATTAGGCGATCTTCATTTGGAAAGTTGATCGAGATTGCAGACAAACCCGTATTTTCCGGAAGATTTGCGCGATATTTGTTATCAAGGCAGCTGAAAACAAAGAAGAAGCACGAAGCTTGGTTCCGATTTGCAGGTAAACTGGTTAGGTTTTCAATGAGAGAATTTGCGATTGTGACGGGACTACCGTGTGGTAAATTCCCGCAGAAGTCCAAGATGAAGTTAAAGGCAACAATAGCCGAGCAACCGTATTGGCCATGTTTATTCAGAAAAGTAGAGGTTGTGACAGTCTCATCTGTCATTAAGATGCTTTACCGTAAAACGGTTAAGGACAGGGACATCCGTATCAAATATGCTTGCTTGGCGTTGCTTGAATCAGTTCTTCTTCTAACAAGTCTTAATATGAAGATATGTAGAGAGCATGTTGAAGCTATTAAAGATCTTGAAGCCTTTTTTGCGTTTCCTTGGGGAAGGGTAGCATTTGATATGCTCATGGGTAGTATCAAAGAGAGAGATGAGATAGCTTTGTCCCAAAACACTATCGCAGTAAAAGGATTTGTTCTTGCATTACAGCTTCTTATGGTTGCAGCGGTTCCGGCGTTGACAGAGGCTGTGCAAGATTCATGTTCTTCCTCTGATTCTGATAGTGAAGATATTGATGGACCTGGGCGCGATATTTTTACAAAGAAACGGACCCTGAACCCGGCACATGCACGCAATGTGGACAAGAGAACTGATGTAAGTAATTTTTTCTAACTCTATTAGTTGACTTTGTTGTCTATGTCTAGATTAAACTTGCCATTTCCCATATATCTTTTATGAGTTCCTATTTCATATTTGGCTACATCTGGATTGTCGTACCAGGACTGAATTTAAATATTTTTTATTTGTTTAAGGTTATTGTTGATAGCTTCTTGGTTGAAGATCCGCTACGACCAATTGATGAGGCTAATTTAGTTCGGTCTGATGAAGAGCACGATTCAAGAGTAGATAACATGTCAGAGTGCATCAGGCGTAAATATCAATTCAATAATTCGTATTTCCACGGTGGGCTTAGAAAGATTGATGTTGCTCGTTTGCGATTAAATTTAAAATCAGCTGGAAGGTGTAAAAGATCAAAGAAGGTTATTTCTCCTTCGTCGGACGTTGAGGCAAGTTACATTGTTGACCTTGTGTTGGAGACAATCAAACCTCAGATCGATATTATGGAATACAACATTAAGGTAGCTTCGTCGCGGCTCGACGCAATAGAGGAGAATGTTCGTGTACAAGTTGAGGCGTTGTTGGGTAAGTTTAAGGAAGAAATGCTTTCATCTGTTAACTATATCGTTTCTGCTCTTTGGAAAGACCACATTGCTGCTCATAACGCCAGGGGAAATAGTCAACCCTCATCTCCGACAAATGTAACCATTCCCGCATGTCATACGAGCCATGTTGCCGATGCAAATGCCAAGACTATCCAAAACGTTCTACGTGACATTAGTCAATACTCTACCCCTCCCCGCTCGAATCGTATAAGCGAGGTACCAATTATGTGTATATAACTTGTTTAGATATTTGTATAAATGATAATTCCATGTGTTCTCAACATTATATCTTTTTTATATTTATATTCAGGCCGAGAATCCTACTCCAACGAAGAAAGACCATGTTGAATCTGGCTATGTATGTGGGACTCCGGTAATTCAGTCATGTGCCCAATCAGCTAATAGCGAGAATCGATCTAGGCAAAATTTGTTCCGACAGAGTATGGTAAGATGTTTGTACAGTTTTTGGATATTACAACTGACCCATATTATAAGCATTAATAGTTCTTATTTCCAGTCCAAAGTTTATATCTGAACATACTTTTTTTGATTCCAAAGGAGACTCGGAAAAAGCACCACCAAAACATGTCGGATGAACCTTCATTTTCCCTTGGTCTAACTCAGGAAGAACATATTCATGGAGACAGCCCCATATACGGAAAAAATGATCATGAACTTGAGCATTTGTCTATCAACAATGTTGCTGACAATATCGAAGGAAGTATATTGTCCCGTAGAAGTAAGAGGCAAAAGACGGTTCCAACAGGTCTTGTAGAGGACTACCTCTGTGGGCCTCATTTACTGTCAAGGGCTAGAGAATCTCACAGGTGCATATTTGCAACACTTGATATCTCTGAGATGGGCAGGAAGTTCGCTAATCTGGAAACCAAACTGAAGTATAATTTGTAAGTTTGTTACGTTGTTGCACTGTTGTAAGCTTGGAAAATTTCATATTTTACTATATTTTTCTCTGCGTTTGGTGTTTCAGTGTGATCAACGTCTCTGGATTAGCAGTGTCTAGAAGGGAAATTCATCTCATTGTTGAGAGACTACGCAATTACTCTGCTAAGGTATTTCGGGATTATAGCACAATTCAACTAGTTTATCCGGTAGTATATTTGTTCATATGTTTGTTATGTTTGCAGGTTGTTGATATTCTTATTAGAGTTTTGCGTTTGGTTATTATGCATCAGTTAACTTTGGAAGGTTCACAGAGTACTGCAGCGTTTCTTGATACCAAGTTTACGGCTGCTATTATCAAGAACTTTCCCAAGTTCCTTAAGAGTAAAAATAAAGACGCTTTCTTATTCCCAAAAGCATTGACTGGTATTTTCCCTACGAAAGAAGCTCCAAAGGCCAATCCAACAAAGTTTTACTTTCCGTTTAATGTTGGGAACAAACATTGGGTTGGTATTTGTTTTGATGCTGTGTGTGGGACTGTCACCATTCTCGATTCCGGTTTGTCATTGCACAAGGACAAGGCTATGGAGAAGATTATTTCTCCTGTTGTGCAGATGTTACCGTATCTTGCTAGATATGCATGTCTCGAAATAGGAAGTGATCCAGTTATTCAGTGTTATGATGTTGCTAGGCGAAAATCTGTCGCCCAGTTCAAAAATGAAGCCGATTCCGGTTTGATGGCTGTGCTATTTATGGCGAGTCACGCTCTATATGGACTTGAAGCGTGTAAGAATATTGGTGCTGATGTGCTTGAAGAGGAAGGTAAGAGTGCAGCGATACTGGCTTATGAGTTCAAGGAGAAGTTATAGGTTATGTTTGGTGTTGAAGTATCTGTTATATTATGTATATTACCTCTTTAATTAATGTACTGAGTTGGCCTTGTAGTTGGTAGACTTGTATTCAATCTGTTTCAGGTGTCTGTTCTTCTTTGGTTTTTCAAACTCCGTTATGTTGTTGTAATACTTTCCATGTTTTATATTTGTCATTGTTAGATTGTTACTTTCTGCTATACAATTGCTAAATGTTGGAAAACAGTTAGTATTTCCGATTACTATATATATCCGGAAATAATTTTTCGTTAGTTTTCATAGGTGTATCCGGTTTTAATAAATGTTTGTATGAGTTTACATATCCATGCAATAATTATTATTGCTTGCGTAAAACGTTTAAGCCAATTTAGTCAGCCAGTTATATTAGTATTGTAAGCTCATGTTAGTATTGTTGTCGCAACCACGGAAACTAGTGTTTTGGATGTTTACAAGTAGCGCACGCGTATTGAAAATAGTGTGAGTTGTCTTATCTTTCCTATACATGTTACTATTATGTGTCCGGTCTATCAAGTATCGAATATCATCATCATACCTATCGTATAGTAGGCAGCTATTTGTTCAATTATTTTCAGGAATGAATTATTGGTTGATCTTATCTATAGTCCTGTTACCCCACTACCCCTATAAATTTCGATATGCGTTTATAAGTTATCGGCAATTTAGATATGATGAGAAAGAAGCTTCCCCTTATAGTTATCTTGGTTTATTTTTTTTTGTTACATCATAATATATTATCCTCGTTTTGTAATTGAATTTGTATTTCGTAGATGACAACTCCACTGCGTGTAAGTTTATATAACGGGGCGTAGCGTCGTGACGATGATGAACATTGGAGTTTCCATAGGAAGCCAAGTGACCTCGGCTATACGGTTTTGGTCAACCCAACTGAGACGGTCGAAGATTTGGAGTGCATGATCCGTGAGCTCTATAAATTGAAGCCTGAGACACCCATGGTTATGGCATATCACCCACCCGACTGGATGCTTGAACCTGTGGGAACTCGTACCCTGCCTATTACATTGACAACAACCTCCCAAGTTGCAACCATGATGTCCATCCATTCTTGGTGGTCGGAGCTAAAGCTATGTGTTTCTTTGGTGCTGAAAATGTTGCTCATTACCAGTTTCTTACCAAAACAACTTTCTCTATCGGAGGTGCAACCTTTGTATTCAAAGGTTAGCTATATATAATTTTTATATTTATACATTCTTTCGAACAATTTTGTAAGACTGATATTATAATAAACTCTGTGGTAGGTTATCAGGACAAAGAGCTTGTTGCTAGCAAGGAGGTTCTTGAGGTGATCTTTAACGAGCAAGAAGTGGTCCCAATATACAGGGCTCACTTTGAAACTGAAAAGGCAAAAGAAGAGGAAAGAGCTGCGCACGGTTTGCCCTCGACGACTACGGAAGCTGAAGGTTTTGTAAATTATTATGTGTGTATATTGATATATAGGTTTCATTTATTTGACATGTGGTTAGTATATTTTGTTAGGTTCTGGCTCTTCTCCCTCTGGATCACAAGCCTAAAATTATCGGTGTTGAATATGTGTGGAAGCATTCCGGAAGAATAAGCATGCGACGGTGGTCAGCCAATGCAAGTTGTATTTCCTTGTGTTTGTTATCTCAATAATTTATGTTTGTGGTTGTTCAATTTGTTGAATTTTCTTCGTTTTTATGTTGGTGTGTTTGCAAAAATAATGTTATCATTGCTTGTTGTATTTCTGTAACATATATGAAATCCGTGTTGAATATGATTTGAGTATCGAATGTAGTATTATTTGTTCAAAATTTAATCTGCACTGCATCGACATAGTAAATACGAGTAAGTGGAGTAAATTTTTTTTTATATTTATATCTTGTATCAAGATAGAAACACATATGCCATTGCATCATAACTAAGAAATAATTCCAAAACCTTTTTACAATTACCGCATCAAGAAAACTATATACATATTTGGGTCTTTTTAGTAGATATGTGTTGTTATTATCTACATAGTACACTAGTGTGGTTTGCTATTTTACATACTAACTTACTCTCTCTTCATTTGGTCAGTTCTCATCGGATATTACATAAGCCGGATATGAACATGATGTCTTTCTCGGTCTAAATTCATATGTATATGGATATATCTCGTTAAAGTTCATGTTAGATTGGCGATAATAGTCGATGTTTGTTTTACTATGTTGTCATGTAATCTGGTTCAATGAAACCCAAATTAAAGACAGTTACTATACGATGTCATCTTCAACGCTGGTGAGCACATTAGAAATAGAAATTGGCTTTTATTTATTTCATAATCTCGGGAACAAGTACAAACCTGCCTCACACATAACATGGATAGAAATGTTTTACATTTCCATGCACTACTTTATTTAATCATTGACAATCCACCATTCTTATCAAACACCTTCCTCATCCGAGACTAGCCAACTTCAACGTCTTTCCACTTTCTTTTTATATCGCAACTTTGCATGTTGCTTTGTTATGACCAAAGCCCTTGCAACGGCTACACAAATGTCTCTTCCTTGAAGTTTTCTTCAACAATCCCTTTCACACGTGGAGTTAACTTACCATTGGGATATTGTGTTACATCACGTCTTTGTGCAAACCATTTCATCAGTTTTGATCGGATGTACTCGACTAAATCCATGATCGGATACTCTCTTGCATTTCGAAGAATAGAATTCCATGTCTCTGCTACTTTGCTTGGCATGAGGTTGTAGCGATTTCCAGAGAAATGTGACCGGGCCCAGTGCTCTAAACCAATATCTAATAGGTATTCAGCACATGAAGCATTGATGTTCTTTATTTCATTGAACGTTGTGTAAAATTCACTGAGTTGAAATGCCCTCGCCACCTTGCCCACCAAGTAACCGAGATGTTTGTTTTTGAAATACGTTTGGATGTTGCATTTCAGATGTAAGATACATGCACAATGCTTTGCTTCTGGATACACCTTCAATCACATAGATTTTGCAAACATATTATTAGGAAATGCCTTGAAAACAAAAAGTTAAGAAAATAAAATATTACGCTTGATGTTACTGAAGTTAGTTTATTGACATATGTATATAAATTATAAATTATACCTTTGATATTGCATTGTAAATGGAAGAGTGTCTGTCCGATACAAATACAACATTGTCTTCATTTGGAATGAATTGCAATAGCATTTTTAGAAACCACTCCCACACATTGCCATTTTCTCCGTCAACAATTCCCACCGTAGGAAAAACCTGGTAATTACAATCCTGAGCTGAAGCGGTGAGTAGGCAACCAGCATATTTCCCTTTCAAATGAGCTCCATCAATGATAATTACATTACGCATATGCTTGAATCCATCGATACTTGCACCAAGAGCAAGAAACATGTACTTGAACCTATGACCAACTCCAGCATCGTAAATTGTATGGATTTCGGCTAAAGTCCCTGGATTTGCAAGTACTAGGCGCTGGAGATAATCAGGAAGCATTGTATATGATGTTGCACATGAGCCTTTTGCATAGTCGAGTGCAACTTCACGAGACCGCCATGCTTTCCAATAAGATATCCTAACATCGTGATCTCCTAGCATTAGTTGAATAATCTCATTTGGACGTGGTCCACTACCTTGGCCAGCAAATCTTGTTTTTATTATCTCTCCAATGACGGTATGTGTCGCATGTTCTTCATATCCTGCGTTGTAGATTTTATTAGTCATGTCTTTTAATCTTTTCTGAATACTATATGGACGACAAGAATTGGTAAATATGTGTTTACTCTTACTAAATAATTATACTTCATTTGTATATATATTCTTACTCTTGAATAGTTAAGAACCATAAAAATTATTTATATTATCGAAACTTATAATTTCGAGTATGTTTAGTTACATATTTGTTTTCTGCTTGGGAAGAAATCGGTTATTATGGACCCTTATAAAGTTTGTTACTATGTTAGCTATTTCTATTGTCATAAAAACATTGTCAAGTGATGTCCGCATTGCATGATTGGTTGTATACCTGCACGTTCGTCGACGGAACATGTATGCTGCAAATTTAGTTTGCGAACTTCGTAGTTTTCTACATTCTTCATTTTTACTGCATATCCCTCCAATTGCAAGTTAAACTTATGCACCGAAGGACCATTCCATCTGGTGAAGAACGTGAGTTTTTAAACAGGAATTTACGTCTCAATGCGTATGATGCCATTTGTTGTTTGAAATCACCTCTACTTGTAAAAACCTTTCCCTCATATAATTCCTCAGAATTATTAGTTTCGTTTCCTACAAATCCGTATTTGATCCGTCCATTAGTTATGTTACGCGTAAATAAATACGATAACATATTTCACATTCATATTTCACATTACAACGTTCCACAAACATAGTAGTTCTGCATCGCTAGAGTTGAAACAAGCCAAAAAACGATATTCATGTGCACAACTATTTCACAACAAACATAGGCAACTTATTTAGTCTTATAGCTTTTAAACATGCAGTTCATTAAAAGAAGGGACGAAACCCACCACTGCCCTCTTCGGATTCAGAGCACGAGTCATCGACGGCTTCCACGGCAACCTCTCCATTGCCAGTTTTCTTATTTCCAAGGGTAAGATCAAGGCTAGGTTCTGCATTGTTGGTGTTGTCTTCTGAAGCCGGTGCAATATCAAATTCCAAGGAACCAGGTCCATTTATTTTATCCACTGCGGTCGTGGAATCACCTATATATTTCAGAAAAATAGAACCCATAATTAAAACAGTACTATGCTTCACAAATTTGACAAATTTAGTACATATGTTATTATACCTTGCATAGCAGTCTGTCCATTGTTTGCTAGTTCCCTAACAATTGTTGACAAATCTTGAGTTGGAGGGGCGGACACTATGTTGTTGTTCTCATTTAAACCATCGGAAGAACCTGTGGTGGAGCCATCATCATCGTCGATAATGATTATTGTAGCTGGTTGGGGATCCTTCTATTTGGAGCAAGTGGCAAACCTATAGCGCCCTGGGTTTGGTGTGGTGACTGTGTATAGTACACTTCATAGTTATTTTCATCGGGGGCAATACTATCCCAGTATTCTTCATCCTGCGTCATGTCTCTCCAAACATTTATTGGTTCCACTTCCAAAGGGGTTGATTGGTTCACAAGAGATGCATCTTGACCATTTGGTAGTGCATATTGCAGCTCCTCGATAGTCACTGGCTCACCATATAGCACTAGGAAAAAAAAGGTTATCATTAGCGGTTGATATAATGATGAATGACAATAAACTTTAAATTGGTATATAAACCGGTTAAACATGTTTTAATTTTCAAAAGTTTTCACAAATCAGTCACGAGACACCTTGAAGTATTTCATAACTCACTAGTATAAATTTATATTACTCTTCATACTCTGCATTACCATATTATTTAACATCTAAATAGTACTACTAGTTATAGACGTTTAATTGGTACTACTATAAGGTAACAAAATAAAGTCATGTATACCTTCATCATTTGGATCGAAGTAGATGTGTTCTTCGGGTGAAATGGTACCGGCTTCTGCCATAGAGATAACATCGTCAACGGTTAATCGTGGGAACTCTGCTGGGTCTTCTGCTTCGCCATTGTCATCAGCCATTCCATATACCATTTCTATCTCAAGAGCAACACGAAAGACAATGAGGAGTTGAGGCTCATTGAACATTATTTCCAATATGTGTTTGCAACAAACGATCGGATGCCCTCCAACCAAATCTACCAATAATTGATATAAAATCTGTTACTTCTTTAGTTATATTTCTAATTTATATATTACTGGAGTTGTAGAGACTCACCGAGTATAGCTTGGCGATGTTGAGCTTCTGTTACGCCCTCCTCAAGGTAAGTTGTATCACCTATACTGAAAGGTGATCGACTAAAGAACTGGTACCTTGCAACTAGTTCAGGTCCACTAGTTACATAGAGCACCGCCTCAGACATGTAGTCCCTTACACTTGCCAGAATCTCAACATCTTTGTCGCATGATAACGTGATCGGCGGCGTTCGTGGACCATCAGGGACCAGCATCCAGTCGGGGAGTTGATAAGTCAAGGCAACGGGAGTAAGAATCCCAAGATTTAACCTTATACGAATCAACTCGACCAGACCATCAAAGGTTTCGTTATTGTTGATTATGATGGCTTCACCGGTATAACAAGAAGTTTTTTCAAACGACCATTCTCTGGTAGAATTCTTACTCTGTGTACTTGTGCATTTAAATCGTAACTATAGTGAAGAGGTAAATCTTTTTTCTCTGATATTAAATGATAAACCCTAGAAATAGTCAAACATAAAAAACTGTTACCTTATTTGAAGACTATCTCCGGAATGGAACAAACTAAACTGGATTTGGTAGTTTTTTCCTTATATCGAAAGGGAGATCTGGGAGCATGTATTTATAGCAATAATTGGAGGAGAAGGTGGCGTTACTTACACCATATCCAGATATACGCAAGCGTATTCTGCACCGCCTACCTAGTTATAGGCATCATCATTCTTTCATAGGTTTGGAAAATATCTCTGACATGTGCAATATTTAATTACTTTACTACATTCTCGAACTCTTCTTTCCAACATTTCGGTCCATCGGTTGGTTTAAAGCAATTGGTTTGGTTATTTTAATTTACTTCACAAATATGCGTATACCAACTTGGTTTGTCATTTGTTCTTATTAATTGGATGAAATGAAAACCGGTTTGTTAAATTTTTGCAATTGCTTTGTGTTAAACCGGCATGGTTTTCATATTGTCGCGTTTCACCACCCAAGTGTTGTACAGTAAAAAAACATTTTTAATCTTCCCTACCAGATACTGTTCTTCCTCATCGACGTACCATCTGTTTCGATTGTTTTATTTTCCAAAAAAAATGTTTCGCTTGCTTTGTTCCGAATTGTTGTTCTTTTCCGATTCAGTCTGATCTTCTTTGCATAAAACAAACATTGCCTTTTTATTGTCAATTAACTTTTCGGGACAAAATGTTAAAATATTTCAATGTTGTTTCAGTTACCTATATTTCTCATGCGTACCTCGTGTGCTTATTTTCGAAACCTTCGATACGCGGGAATATAAGTGAGACAAACTGTCATGTCTTCTGACAGCACCTGACAGTGTTATCTATATTCGATATGCCTACGATACATTGCAGCCTATCTATACAACTTGGGGTTTACTACGGGACATGAGTGTAATTTCGCTTCCGCCTTACTATCCGATTACCTAAAGATATATGTTTCTGCATGGTTTGCTAATTATCTTCTTTTTCGTGTTTTTTCAGCCAATTTGGCCTAAATATTAAATACTAAATAAAAACGAACACATGACAAAAATAAAGAAAACAACAACTAATATAAATTAAATTTAAGCAAAACTAATGATCCAAATCTCTATTCTTCCTGAGAGTCTTGAGCCAATTCATCTTCAATGTCTTATATGTATGTTTTACATTTTAATTTTAGAAGAGAAATATGATTAATATAGATATTATCTTTTAAGAAAATTTGGTTTGACATTTTAATTTTAGAAGATAAATATGAAAAATATAGAAATTATTTCTTTTTTACATAAAAAAATAGAAATTATCCAAATATAATATATATATAATATATTATATATTATTGTAAGTATGAAATGAACCAGCTCCTGAGTCAGCTCATGTTCATTAAAGATCGTTCATATAACTCGTGATCTAATTTAAGCTCGATCATTAAACCCATTTATTAAATGATCTTAAAATATAGAGATCGTGCTCATGAAAAAACGAGCTGAGCTGAGCCAGATCATGAGCTATAGCTCATTTTGACACCCCTATCATATATGTGATTAGTGTTAGGCTACAAACGAGATGGGACATGATTATGTGTTTGCAATGGTTTATTAGATAAATTTCTATCAAACAAGTTTATATTATATGGGCTTTACATTTTTGGGTGAATTGATGTATAATACATAAAGAATGATGATATTAGCTAAATACCTCAGACCAAAAGAAAGGCGGATGTATATTGTCTTTTTCATAGCCAAATTACCAAATCACCTTAATAATTGTGGATGCAATGTAGTGTAATGTAGTCAATAGAGACATGATGGTCATTTGTATAAGTCGAATTGTGGGGGTGCCAAAAAAAAAAGGTATACACCTAAATATGATATAATGTTTGGGTAGGGAGTGCAAATTCCCTACATTTTTTTTGTCAACTATGGGCTTTACATTAAACATTAAACATTGTTTTTGAAGTTATATAAAAATTTCACATTTATAATTAATAATTTCACATTCACAGTTAATAAACATAAACATAAATTAGATATGAATGTAATAGATGATATCAATACACCCGGTCTTAATTTAAATAATATTACAATTCATTTAAATATTTTAATAATTTTGTAAGTCAATGTACAAATTAATTTTACCAGAAAGAAATTAAAAGTTAATTTCTTACTGTATTTTTCAAAAAAAATTAATTATTTCACAATACTAACATTTTGTATAGATGAAAAAATAACTTAAAACATAAAAACAAATGCTAACAAAAATCATTAAGACACTTGATTTACATTTTATGTATAAACACATTTTTAAATTATAATAATATGTCAAAGAAAACAAACCCGCGCTTTCAAAGTGCGGGTCAAAATCTAGTTTATATTTGAATCCAGTAAGAGCATATCAAGAGACATGAGTTCCCCACCACGTTTGACATTCTTGGGTTCCCAGAACCTGAGCAAAGGAGCAGCGGCCACACAGAGAATTTATTAAATTTGGTGTTTTCACGGATTGAGAGGATGATACTCAAGTGAAGAAAGCTAACCTTTTTTATAGGTGTATAATAAACCGCCTTGCATAGGATAACTCACAATCAATGTCAGACCGTATTCACGTCGGTCTATGGAGTTAAAAGCGATGAATATTTAACTCTGACCGTTTCGGTTGTTTAGAAGAGAAGGCCTAACGATGCAAGTTGACGCCATTGATGGTGTTAGAGAATGCTGAAGAAAAATTTTAGGTGTCGGAGATCGATGGATGATGAACCCTAATTTGGCGTGTATTAGATGAAGTGGAAGGGGACTATCGGTAATGGTGCTGAAGAAAAATTTTAGGTGTCGGAGATCGATGGATGATGAACCCTGATTTGGCGTGTATTTGATGAAGTGGAAGGGGACTATCGGTAATGAGCTCACGAAATCTTGAATTAAACAAATAGCCCAATAAATGTTAAGTTTAGACAGAACGCACATAGCAAAGCCTGTCCGTACTAGTTTCACACAAAATTAAATGAAACGGTAAGTTTAATTAGCTGGACACGTGTCACGCTCACAGAACTCGATTTATCTACGTGGAATCCGACGTTGCGCAACAGGAAGAAAGGAAACCTTCTTTTACTAAAGCAAGGTAGCCTTTAAATAGAACTATGTCCCTAAACATACATAAAGCTAAAGATAACTATATATACCAGAATCAGCATCTTCACATAGTGGTGACAATGTGCTGGATGTTTTTGCGTTAAATCAATTTTCACAGAAGTGGAGCCACTCAGAGAATTTGAATTGTTTTGTTTTATTCCACTGGAACTTATCCTATTACCATGTATAAATGACATGAACTTATCAAAACCACCATTAAAAAAAAGAGAACCCACTTTAAAAAGGAACAATATAATGTTGAGTGAATGGGTGTTTATATTCTAAAGAATATATTAGTACAGTACCGAGAGAAAATCTATACCTTAACCTCCAAGTATTGAACAAAAACAACATGCATCAGTTCCCTGTACCCACAAAAAACAGAGGACATATGCACTAAAAGTAACAAATCACATTTCATTTTCTTTCTGTTTAAAAACAATAGTGAGGAAACATGAATGTAAATATATTATTAACCTTGAGCTTTTCGTGAGCCTCTTTCACTGTTTTACCATCTTTCTTCTTCCTCCAGTTGTGCCCATCTTTCCTAAAATATCTGAGCACCTTCCTATCAGACAGAAAGAGTGATACGGAAATTAAGATCGATATTAGTATGTTAAATGGATAAACCGATACCAATATATCAATATATAGAACACAAAGCCCAGATACATAATAAGACCATCTATATAAATACAAATCATGTCCGTACCTGGAAGCTGTGTAACGGAGAGACCGGTTCGGTTAACTCGTCAAAATCGGTTGAATCATTGAACCTAATCAGTAAAGAAGAGCCGGAAAGCTTGGAGTTCTGAGCACATCTACCATATGTCAAATCCATCAGGGAGAATACTCACATCTATTTATACCGAATCAAACCGCCTTTCAGATCTAAAAGACTCATTGAAGAATTCGTAGTGGGCGTCTGAATTAATGGGAATAAACACATAAAAAACATAACGCTCTCAGTTTCAGATTCGTGAGGAAGGGCAAGAGTCACTGTAGCCATCGAACAATGAAGAAGAAGAAGAACACACACAACATCGCGAAAATAGATTAGGTCTACACAAAGGATTACGGGCCAGAGAAACTGTCCTATCTAAGTGCTGCGTTTTGGGGTGAGACACGTGTCGCCTCGACAGAAGCCGACTTTCTGACGTGGACGACGACGTGTCCTCACCAGGAAGAAAGAACGCTTCTTCATATATAAAGAAGATATGAATTTATATTATTATAATATATATACTAGGTAATAACCCGTGCCTTGCGTGGAATGAGATGATCATTTGAAAGTATATATATTATATATTGGATAAAATTATACATTACATATTCATGTTTTTATAGAAACGTTATTTCAACAAAAAAAAATTACCACAAACCTTCCAAATTAGTATTGTATTATATAACATAATATAAAATGGACCAAGTGATATTTTTCTGTTCTCGTTCCTAAATGGGATCTTTTTTATAGTCAGCAGCAATTTTTATGTTCTCATTCCTGTAATGGTTCGGACGACAATACAATAATTATATATACAGCCGGTAACAATTAATAATATACTTAACATGTTATACCAATCACTAATATGAAAAGAAATCAATTTTTTAGAACTCATCTTTGGTAATATAAAATCGACATTCCTATTGTACCGTATATACTGTGTCATCAATTTAATTTAGTGAATATTTAGTCTTTAGTTATATTAGAGTGAGTAACATTAAAGCTTTTTTGCAAGGAATAATACATATCCATTATAACCGAAATAAGGATAGAACAGTGGTCACTTGTAACTAAAATCGTATTGACAAATATGCGTTTCAATAAGTTTGAAATATATATTGGAGTTTGACGATATTATGAGATATCTTATGAATTCGCATGATTTTAGCCATTCATTCTTATATATTTTGATCATATAGATTAGGATTTAGTTATTTTATATTGCATTTGCATATTCATTTGCATATCATAGGGGTTGGAATGCTCATTTGGAAGTTTGGGGGGGAAATTCAATGGTTGAATTGCACATTATGGAAGTCTTGGGTCAAATATGAAGTTATTCAAAGTTCAAGGACCAAGGTTGCAGTTTTGGAATACTCGCTGGGTTAGTGCAAGTTCAAAATGTTTGGGGCTGAATCAAAGGGACGTTTCTGCACTTTCCAAAGTCTGGGTCCGAATAAAAAGTATTTAAAAGGTCAGGGACTGGGTTTGCAATATTGAAGAAACCACCATCGAAGCTCACGAGCTCTCTTCGCCGTATCTGAATCCCGACGGCGAGACTTGATTCTGACGGTTCCGGCAGCCACCACGACGGGAGAGATAGTCACGGTGACGACGGAGCACGGCAATGGAGGATTTGTGGTTCAACGGAGGCGCGATGATTAGAAGACGACGAGTGAATCCGTGCTTTGATTTCACGGTGGAGATGGAGAACTCACGGCTGAGCACGGCGGAGGAGCATGAGCTCGACCCAGATCGCCGCGGCTAGGAGCTGAGAACACTGCCGGAGCGACTTGATATCGCGGGAGTGAGACACCGTTGAGCATCGAGCTTTCACCTGCGACTGAAGCGCCTTGATTCCGACGACGAGAGTTACCGGAGTAGACCACAGCTTGAACTGAGAGCACGACGGTGGCGCAGTCACGGCTTGGTCAAGGCGAAGAAGAAGAAGTCAAGCTCGGATAGAGCTGTTTGATGGCCGGAGAGGAGAGGCTCGAGTAGAACAGAGACGATGAACCATAGTCTCCAAGCTCGGGCTACAGCGGTTTGATGCCAGCGGGGACGAGAAGTCGTTGTATCTGGAGCATAGCTCACAGCGGTCTTCAGTTGCGGCAAGACGTACCCGCTCGGGAAATTCAACATCAAAGATCAAGCATTGCAGCGGCCGAGTGGAGCGGTCAAGTGAACCCGCTGGAAAAAGACCCATGCCCCTGTCCAATATCGACTTGCTGGAGCGGGAGAAAGAAGCCGCTCGCGAACGAGATTTTGAGCTGTTGACCGGTTTGACCCAGTTTAATTCAACTAAACGAGCACGAGTTTGGACCTCTTATATATAGTTTTACACCTAAAAACTCTAGTTTTATCTCATTTTCTCTCAAGACTTTGTCTAAACTTGTAAAAGCTTGAATCTAAAGAAGTACTTCATCTTATATTTGTGTTTCTTTTGCTCATTAACATGATTAGCCTTGATCCTTACATGGGTTTAAGGTTTCTCATGGAGATTAGTGAGTAGTGACTTTGTGATTCATGGGTTAGATAAATTAGGGTGATTAGGTGGATATTTAGGATGTTTAGTACTTGATTAAAATTGTTCTATGCTTGCTAAGTGTTCTTAATGCTAGATTAGACTTGATCACTCTCATCTAGACCTTAAGTTATTTTACGCCCGGAAGGTGTTTGTTAAAATGCTCGAATGAACTTAATATTGTCTTTTACATACTTGGCCAACGACAGTTGATGTCCGAGATGTTTAAGTGGTTAGTAGTCTTGTGATTCATGCATGCTTGATTGCATTAGCCAACGACAGTTGATGTTTAATTCATGATTAGCATAGGGGTTTTTTCCACGACAGTGGATTAATCTATATTGAATGAGATCTAGACCTATAGACTTGTTGATTGTTTTGTTTGAACATCCTAGATTGAACCTTGATCACCTTATATCAATTATCTTTGCCCATGGATCCATCCTTAGTTTGATTGAAAGTTCTTGCACTTATTTCTTGATTGGATTTGAGATCAGCTTGTTTATATTCCTAGGACATTATCTTGTTACAAAATCATCTATATTCTTGTTTGCTTAGATTAAGGAAGTTTGTGTATTCTTGGTGTTATAGATCATTAGTTCCTTGTGGATTCGATCCTAAAATGCTACAATGACATACCATTCGATTGTAGTATTGTTGGAACATTACGTTAATTGGTGTGTGTTTAAACGTTTAATCAATATGTTTACCAAAAAAAATACTAAATATATACAGTCTGTATGCTTGTTAGGTTTTTAAATTTATATGAAATTGATACTAAAAATATGATATACTTTGTCCGAAGAATATTCTAGGTAGACTTGATTTGATTTTTCTATTAAATATACAATCCGAATTCATTTTTTGTATTGCAAGGCACATTAAATATCACCATTTGGATTCATATACTATGGATTCTGCATTGTCAAAAAAACAGAGAATAGAAAGATTGCGGGTTTCTGAATAAAAATGAGCATAAGGCTCATAATATATACATAAGCTTTAGCAATAGGGATTTTGTATATTCATTGACTGCTTTGATAAAGTAGAAGTAGCTAGAATCGTATTATACTCACAAATGAGTTAGCGTATTGTATTCCCGGAATTGTATGATCAAATATCAATCCACTTATCCTGTCTACTGCGTACGAACATATATATTAATTACGAAAAATGTAGTTAACTGATTTTTTAGTCAAGGACATAGCAATCATACCAAAAAGTGCACACGTACAAAAGGAAACCAAAACCATTACTCCTAAAGTTCATTTCTACGGTTTAATGAAGTGGAAGAAGGTTAGTACCTACCCGATGATATATTTTTGTTTTCAGGAAAGAATAGTCAATAATAGATTTATAGGAGATTTGGAAAGAAAAGCACTGGGCTAAATCAGGAGCATGCGACATCAGACACCAAGTGCACAAAAGGTTAGTTCCAAAACAAACCCGATAGTAATTTTCAAGTCATGAAATGATTAATCTCATAATTCGTGGCTTGCGTTCTGAAATAATAATTAAACAAAATAAAGTGTAGAAAGAAAGAATTCTTGGTATACATTTGTTGCACTGATAGACTTGGTTTTTGAGGACAATATGTAAAGTTGTTAGCTTTGAATGTCGTCCTCATCAACTGCCGTTTCATTGTTTGGGGATCGTGGGTTTTGTGATGTTGATGCTATGCCCTGAAAAAAAATTTATACTATATAGGTTATGGACTTTCACTGGACATACCTACTCATTTCAATGAGGGTTATAAGTTTTCTGCAAAATATCACTAAATAGGAAAGTGGTAATATAATGAAATTATATCATTTTTGTGCGAGTTTACTCATCATACCCTTGTCGACCAAATGCTTTCTTGAAATATCGCAGAAGCTCCACTGTAAATAAAAACCTAGAATATCACATCTATAATACTCAGTATGCACTGAACACAATGAATTTGACACATATAAAATCAATTGAAGCAGATTGTGAGTTTGGGTTCGTAATGATGGTTTGCGAAGAAGATTGTGATGAGTAGATGTATTCAAGGCTACCTATTTATATACTCAATGAAGCGGGTTTAGGGTGATACCGATGAAATCATATCGGACTAACTATAGAAAATAGACACTAATTAATATCCCAAAACTTGCGCTCCAATTTAACTTAAAAACTTTCCTTAAAACAAAATATAATGAATTAACACAACCAAAAATATGTAAAGTATATCATATACATATTCTATAATCAATTCACGTCCCTTAAATGTATGAGTAACATTTACTTGATATAAGCCATTAGTTGTATAGTTTAAAATTTTCATCACAGAAACCAACCGCTGATGCCGCAAAATAATTCAGAATATTCTAAATTTGAATTGACCACTAGTGGTTTCGTTATAGTTAACCTTTAATATGATGTCATCGGTTGGTTTCTATTGACCGAACCAAATGAAGATAAACATGTTATACCCAAACATAATTCACATGTTTAATCAAGTATAGTAAAGATTTTCTATATTTTTAACAAAAATATGAAAATAAGTAAATATGAAAAACTTTCAATCTGACATATATATAACAAAAACCACTTCAACGTCAGATTATACTGAAGAGTAGATCATGAAATTTATTTATTCATGATGAGACCATTGCTAAGAGTAAATCATGAAAATTATTTATTCTTGAACATTGGTAAGAGTATATCATGTAGAAAAAGGTTATACAGCCAAACAAATAACATTACGGTCAGGTTTATATATTAAATTCGTTTGGTTAACTAAAATTAATACATTTATTCGTTTGATTATCATCTCGCAAGTCTTGTAATATATCATATGGTAAGTCTTGTAACTAATATGTCCAATGACATTTTATTGTAAATACTCTAATAAATTATGACCATTTTAATAAGTTGGCTGAAAAGGACTATGAAGATGTCACATCAGTAATGGCATTTTTGTTAATCACACATCAAATAAAAGTTAATTATTAAAAGTGCTCCTCAAATAATAGAAAAGGAATATGTTGGATACGGCCCGGATTCCTGTCCGTGTCCATGAGTCGACCGACCCAAGACAGAAAACGATGCCAAGAAGAGGAAATCCAACCGAAGCCCAACTAAGGAGGTGATCATCATCCCACATATTCGTCAGAATATGTTTTAACACTCACCTGAGAGTCAGCCGATGCATGACGCTAAACCCTACTACGGTGCCGAGCATAGCTATCAACTACCCCACCGATCTCTGTGCCAGTGCAGAAATGCAATGATGATCGCGGGAGGAGAGAGAAAGAGAGTCCATGAGGAAGGCTCTATAAAAAAAGCAGAAGGAGAAGGACATCACGACTTCGAAAGAGAGAGCTTTTGACTACCTGTTTATCAGTACTTGTATTTCTCTTCGGCATACAACTTAAACATTTCAATAAATGAAACCTTTGGCTCCTAAACCTCCTTATTATTGTTTGTTTAGTCCTTAAACTAGATTACTGATTTTAGGATTCAACAATATATATATATATATATATATATATATATATATAAATATTTTTTGATATAAATATGATACTCATAAACTTAAGAAAACACGATTCATCCAACTGAATGGAGATCATTCGACATAATTTTAATACAAAATACAGTTGCCAACAGCATAATAGGCAGATCTCCTTGATTATACTATTAACTAGATCAAGGTCCCTACTTAGGTAGCGCACCCACAAGTCTATTTACTGGTTTAGACCAAGACTCTCTACTCTCTTTTTTTTGTCATCCAAACCTTTATTTCAAACTTAAACCGGTCCTATCGTACTAGCCTCATGAGCTAGCGGAACAGGAACCAAAATGTCAACAAATGTGTAGTGTAAGTCACGTGATCGGGCCTCTTTCGCAAGAGCGTCCGCACGGAAATTCAAAGAACGTGATATAAAGCTCAATGAAAAAGAAGTAAAAGATGTTCTCAATGTTTCAATGGCATCAAGCTCTGGATCCAGTGCTGGCCATTTTTTAGCAGAGTTGATGATGTGTACCAGCTGTTGACAGTCCGATTCCAAGCGCACATGTTGGAACCTGCGACTATTAAGCTCCTCCATAGCCCAAACTAAGCTCTCCGCCTCTGCATGTAGTGGAGATGGGACGTTGGTGTGTTTCCTTTGCCCCCGCATTACCTCCATGTTGCCATCAAACACAATAAAGCTCAGACCCACTCTAGTGTCCCCTAGAACCCAAGACGCATCGAGTTGACATCTCCATCGTCCCAACGTTTCTTGCTCTTCCACTTCTGCTCTCCTCTCATTCCCATCGTCTTCTTCCACGCTGTCCTGCAAGAGTTGTGCTAGTTTCCATGTTGTAGCTTCCGAGGCCGCAAGTTGCAGAGTATCTAAAGGCGATGTATCCTTGTTATTAAAACATTTATCGTTTCGCGCCTTTCATAAGTACCAGATCAGCCATGGGAAGAAGGACGTGCTCTCTGCGCTGATAGGGTCTTTTTGCATATGGAGAAGCATATCAAAATTGACAAAAATGGAGGAACTCGGGAATACCCCCGGAGACGTCGGAACTGTCGATAGCGCCCAACATTGGACTGCCGGCGGGCACTCAAAAATGATATGATTAATTGTTTCACTCTCCGCACCGCACCGTTGACAGACCGAGTCGTTTCCACAATGTCTCTCTTTTACCTTGCTCGCTGCGGCTACAAATCCAGTCAAAGCTTGCCAAAAAAATGCTTGATTTCCCGCGGAGCTTTGAGTCTCCAAACCTTCTTTTTTAAACTATTGCAGCTCGGTCCAAAGCTCATGTCCCCGCGCAGCTTCTTTCGTTGATCGACTGCAATGGCATATCCAGACTTCACCGTATAACATCCCGACTTTGTGTGTTTCCAACTATAGCCATCTCTGCGTCCCGTTTTGCTGATCCTAAGCGTTAAAATACGGGGAACATCTTCAGCGGCACTAAATTCGTTTATAACTCCAATATTCCATTCTTCCTTGTCGACATCAATAAGATGATAGACTTTGAGGTCTGTATCTGTGATCACTGCCTTTGGTTTCGCCGCACGGGCAGGCTCTGTGGGGATCCATGCATCTTCCCAAACTTTCGTGTCTGCTCCTATTCCAATCGTCCTCTTAATTCCACCGATGAGGATTGGTTTTGCTGCCATCAAGCTGTTCCACCAAAAATATGGAGAGTTTGCTTTTCCTGTTACAAGCGGATTCGAGTGTCTGTAATATCTACCTTTTAGCACTCTTGCTAAAAGGGAGTCGGGGTTTGTGAGCAGACGCCAGACTTGTTTAGCGAGTAAGGCCAGATTGAAATCACGGAAGTCTCGGAAACCCAAACCTCCTTCTTCTACTGGTACACAAATTTTGTCCCATGCCACCCAATGCATCCCCCGGTTGTTGTTGCTTGTACTCCACCAGAAACGCGCCACTGCGGCGGAAAGTTTGTTACAGATATCTATTGGTATCAAGTAACATGACATCACATACGTCGGTACTGACTGGGCTACTGATTTAATTTGCACCTCTTTACCACCCTTTGATAAAAGTTTACCTGACCAAGAGTTGATCTTGCCATTCATCCTCTCTCTTGAACGAAAGAAAAAACTTGTTTCTTTGATCCACAAATCTTTTCCGGCATTCCCTGATACATTCCCATCCCTCCTTCATTGTTTATATTAAGTGATCTTTTCAGATCGGTTTTTGTGGACGCTATGACCTTAGAACCGAACAGAACTGAAGATTTTGAATTATTCAGTTGTTGTCCTGAGGCTTTCCCATAGACGTCAATGATTCGAACCAGTTCCTTGCATTGAGATTGCTCTGCTTTGCAGAAGAAAAGGCTGTCGTTGGCAAAGAGTAAGTGGGAAATGGCGGGACTTCCTCTCACAACCAAGACTCTCTACTCATAGGCAGATTAACATCATATTTATGAAAATATCGATAAATGACTCTAAGGGAAGATAAGATGGTGTTAACATCGGTAAGAAAAGGCAACGATGCAACTGTTTAGGAGTTCTTACTGGTTTTGGGCTTCAACCATAAATAAATTTATACAATCTTAAGATTCAATCCTTCTGGCCAGGAACAACCATTATGAGCACCAATATTTACTTGCATTCGATTCCGTAAATATGGCAGACCCTAAACGGCACCAATAATAGGTCAAGGTGCACAACACCAGCCCACATAAAAAGATGTCAGATCCGTAAGCATAAAACAACTCTTTTCTTTCTTGTTTAAGACTTTGACAGGTTCTAAAAGCAAGAGGAACTAGAGGAAGAGCTCTTGAAAATAATATGGGCAATACCAAACCACCACCAAAAGGCAACCGAGAAAACACCTTTCTTCATGGTTTATGGCATGCATGTAGTAGTTCCATCCAAAACAAGCTTGAAAACTAGATGAACAAAGCACCTCTGAAATACTCAACAAGCCCCATCAAAATTGTTCAAGTTTTACAATGACCAAATGATATGATCCTGACAGGCTCATCTCTTTATTTCTATTTTCTATGTTGTCTACTTTCTACATTTTTCTAGTTTCTCACACCTTGTACTCCTATATAATATGATGCAAGACCAGATGAATAAAATAGACTTTTTATGATTTAAACCTTGTGTTTCTTTGAGAGTGGTTCTCTTTCGTTCCTTTGGAACATTTTCGATTTTTGGTGTGAAAATGAGATCAAACGGGTAGTATTAAGTGAATGTCCATCTTCACTTGTGTCACCATTCTATCAGTCTGAAGCCTTCACCAATGTTTTAAGTCAGATTCCCTAGACGTAAACCATCTTGACAGGAAGCTAACTTAGGGTGTTTTCTAAGGATTCCACAGCCTAGAGTCTTGCTAAAACTTGTAGAGAAATTGGGTCTTCAGTTTAATATACCCCTGGCTAAAGTTTCATGCTTGGTAAACTTGTCTTGGATTATCCATCTACCCTTCTAGAGATCCGGTCTATCCAGGGGCGTGTCACCACAATCACAACAAATGATCTCATTGAAGATGAGAGTTAACAAACTACTACGGAAATGTCAACAGACCAATCCAAAAATCTTAGAAAATACACTTAAAACTTCTAAGTAAAAATAAAACAGTATTCACCAAGTAAGCATAAACAAATCTTGATTATTTATTCGTAAATCCTAGTGTAATAATTCAAAACAACACGTAATGTTTTACAAAAATACTTTGAAAATATCCAAAGTTCATACTACTGATCAGTTCCGATGGTCTTTAGCCTTGCGCTTCGGTCCAATCATCTAATCATCACCTATATCACAAAAGTAGATATGAACATACACAAGTATTCAATGAATTGGTAAACCGATCAATTTTATGGGTGATTTTGCTCTATATTCATAAGAGGAAAAATAATTAAGAATATACACATGCTACAGTTAAAAGTAGTGGGACAATTTGCGCACAAACATGACCAACTCTTCTTTAAGGCGCGTGCACATGATATTGATTATTGACACTCTGAATGTAAAATTATCATATTGTACTAGATACCATATAGTATAATCATATACAGAATTAATTTAGTTAAGAGGTTGAATTTCATCCATTACATGACTATAATATATATGATTATGATATAGTATGGAATACTCGACACAAACACATAAACTTTTTATTTCTGTGTATGCCCATAATACCTAATTAATTGAGGGGTAAAAGTTAGTGTGATAGCTTGGGAATGTTATACTAAACTATACTATATTTATTAAATTGATATGAATGAATAATCTATTTACACCAATAGTACATCACGAAGAGGAAGAATAAGTGAAAGCGAAAGAAAAGAGAGATGAAAAAAAGGATGAAGCACAAAGAGAGAGAAAGTTATAGTCTTATATATATAAAAGTTTCCGAGCATTTTTCTTAAACTTGAAAAAGAGATCATAAAACGATAGTTCTATTCTATTTTTCAAATAGAATAAACGAAAAAAATACTAAATTTGAGTGTGAAAGGTGAATATTAAGAATCATGAAACTTATGAGAAAATACAATTTGCAGAAGGATTGAAGGGTGTTGCCATGAATGATAGAGGAGAAGAACTACCACGAAAGGTGGAAGAGGAGAAAAAGATATGTTCGGAAGAAGTAAGGAGATTACGGGCGGCGATGGTGGTGGTGATGAAACAATTGAACGTGGTGATGCTACATGTGGGATCTTTTGTAGTAACTGATGGTGATGGAAGAGGATGAGGAGAAAGAGGAGGAGGATGCCAAGACGTGGAGATGATGCAACAATATATGTTGCGTTGTTCTATTTTATGTTTATCAAATGGAATAGTACAACACAATGTGTACTGTTCATCTTCTCCAGTAGTTCTACGCATCCTCTGTTTCTCAATCCACATATATCAAAAGTAGTAAAATTGTAAACCCAAACAAAGATATGAAGAAAAGTGATCATACACAGTTGTTGGATCAGATGATTGCACGACATGCGAAGTATCACTTTCCAAGAATTTCATAAAACTTGTAAATGATCATGAGATAAAAGAAAGAGAACAAAGATCAATATAAATTTTGGAAAATAAAAAATAGTTTCTGAAGAATGAGATCAACGATGTAAGTGAGAGTGAGAATGAAACAGTGGGATGAAGGGCATTTTTTGTCTTTATACATATTATACCAAGAATATCATAGCCAAAGAATTATTATGGTTATAAACTTGATTTTTGGTATTGCGATGTATATGCAATCCAATTTCCCCAATTTTATTTATATTATTTTTAATATTTTTAGAAAATAGCCATGAATTTTGTTAGGATTTATTTCGTAACAGAAATATCTAAGTAATTGTTCGTAGCTTATTTGTGGCAGAAATTTAACTAGGGCATGAGGGAAGTATCCAGCTTTGGCTCTTAATCCGAGCCTGAATCTTCATGCTTTTCAACTTAGTTTCAAATTCCTTATGCTTTTATAGTTAACAAATTAAGTTTATAAAAAATAATTTATTTTTAAATTAATTTAACATTCGTAAAAAGCAATATATATATATATATATAATGTGAAAGTGATAAAAAAATCTACTCAGAAGTATGAGAGTTTCTACAATAAATGGGTCAGTGTTTTCGGACCCATTTACTTACCCAAAAAGATGGTTTATTTGTAGGCTTCACCTTCTTTGGTGATTAGTCTAAACTCATCCATAGATTCGGAATACCTCCAGATTAATAAAAAAAACATTTTTAATTACTCCATTTAAGACTGAAAATTTTCTTAATAAATTGATCCCTTGTTCTTATATTTTCAATTTTCACCAAATAAAAATATAGTATAATTTTTCATATTTATGTTTAGCATAATATATGTTTTTAATTGTATATTGTAACAAAAATTTAATTTTAATATAGCCGTTTACTTTAATAAATAACATAAGTTATGTGGTAGTCTATTATTATAAAATATATTTAAAATATTCGTTTTTAGTGTAGAAAATGGAACGAAAACCCTCTTTTATCTGTAGCGTATTTTATTTTTTGTTGCAATTATTAGAAACTAGGGGGTGTCTGCGCGAAGTGGTTTTATTGTTCTTAAATATGATTTTCTGTTGATGTGATTATGTGGTTCGTATTTATTTGTGAAGAGCATTATTTGATGTTTTATTATGTTATATAGTAGTAGGTAATAAGTTAATATATTATTTGTTTATATTTTTTTTATAATATGTTGTTGTATGTATAATACTACTTGTTAATGGTGAAGTGAGTTTCTGATGTAAAACATATTGAATTTCAGTAACTCTTTTTTAGGAATTTGTTGATTCTAAGATTAACGGCTTCAAAATTGTATTTTAATTTTTCACATTAATCTTTTTAGGTGTTTTTTGCACTCTCTCCCATCTTTGACCTCGAGTCATCACCATCTATGTATTTCGTTTACCTCTCCGGTGTGTAGTGCTTCTCACCATCACTAAGAAAAGATTCATCTCCGTGCTCTTGTTTTTCATCACCTTCTTTTTCTGTGAGATTATCTGGTATTTGTTATAGATCAGACATATTAGTTTCATGTTGTGCGGTTGTTTCTTACGGCGTTGTATGTTATTTCGATCAATATTGGTCCTCTTTTTCCTTAGGTTTTGGCTTAGGTTAGAAACTACATCTCGTTGGGTTGGGTCAGCGTTTAGTTGTCAATGATGTTGTTTTCCTCGTCGCTGGTTTGCCGTCAATAGTCTATGCTTGTCTTGGTTTTCAAGATCTGTTTTTGGTGATCTGACTTCTATGCTCTTTTTTCATAGCTCGAGGATGGCTCAACGGTTTGTTGATTTCATTTTGTCTATTTTTATCTCTTTGTTCTCTCATCTCGCTGCACCTTTCATCGCTGATCACGTCTCTTGTGGCTCTCCTTTTCGCCATATTTGCTACTCCAGGTGCTTCCGGTGCTTTAGACATGCATCTTTTTGTTTCGTGGTGACATTGTTCTTCCGATGATTATTCTTTCTCTGACCCGGTTTTTTAGTTTTTTGCGCTGGTGCTTGATCGCGATCCTTTGTGTTCTGGGGATCACTTTGTCTCATATTTTATTTTTTTAACTTTTTTCTGACATCTACTTGTTCTACCCAATACATTCTATGGTAAGATGAGATAGTTTAGTCTTCTTTGTTGATCTTTTTTCAGCTCCACACATTTATTGAGTTAGTGTTACTATGGTATTTTGTTTTTTTCTCTGATTGTGGAAGTTTTATGTTTAAATTATGTATTGCACTCTAATTTCTTCTTATTGGTTTGGTCATTTTATATTTTTAATAGTTAAATAAATATATAATTTGTAAATTAAATAATATAAAATGGTAAAAAATAATAAAATAATAAAAACTATGTTATTTTTAGTTGTGAATAAATTAAATATGTAAAATATATTTATATTATTTTATTTATTTCTTTATTTATCTTGAATTTTAGTGAACTATAAAATAAATTATCAAACTTCATACGATAATAGTTGATGTGGAAATAATTAGATATTTCACGATTAGAAAATATTTGGCCAAATTACAACAATCTAAAAGAAGAAGGACATAAAATGTAAAAAAAAATACATGGAAGACACGTATCACAAATTATCAAAGCCGACTTTGTATATGGTCTAGATCCGAGGTTAGGCCCAATGGTGAAATCAGAATGGGCAAGGCTTAATCCATTGGCCGTCACACTAACGCATTCGAAGGAAGCATGGAGGTGATATCACAATCACACGTGGCGTGAGGGAAGAGAAACTCAGAACTAAACTGCAATCCCTCACTCGCTTCCTCATCTCTCCCTCTCGCTGCATCCACTCTACGAACCCTAAACTGCAATCCCTAAAGGTAAACTCCCTGTCGCATCATCGTGTCTACGCTCTTCGTACAATTAGTGATCTGTGTGTTCTTTCTACAGAGGTTCCTGAAGATTTTTATATAAATTGGGTCTGGAAGATCCGAGATGTGTACAATTGATTGTCTCCATGTGGGTTAGATTCATGATTGATTCTTTAGTTTTGGGTGAAAGCACGTTCCTTTGCTCTGTTGTCCTGTAACCCGTTGACGCCTCTTCAGCTTTATTTGTTTTATTGCGTTGAGTTCACTCATTGTGTTGTCTTGGGAGTTTGAATCACCTTTCTAGGCTTCCAAAGTAGTGAGAGAGCCTTGATGCTTTGTTCTCAGTTTCATTAGATTACATTTGGATTACCATTGATGATTTGTTGTTCTGTGCAACTCCAATGATATATGAATAGATTTATATTTTTTTCAGCTGTTCAAATCAATGCCTGTTTTCTAATAGTATGAGTAACTTGTACAGGTGTGATTTTGAGATTATGGCCAAAGCTACAAGGACAAGACGCAGGATCCATTCACGACGGATCAGAGCAAGACCGTACAAATCTCAGTCTTCTAATCGACGTGTGGCAAGTAACGTGTTTGCAAAAGATTGTACAAAGTGTCTAGAGAAGAGGGACTATGAGAATGTTATATGCTCAGTTTGCATGGAGTGTCCCCACAACGCTGTTGCTTAGACCAGTTCAAGAAAGCGTCAGCTAAACTCAAGTCAACGTCTCATCAACCGGTCAACAAGTCTGAGCTTGGGAATCTCACATGCCCACTTTGTAGAGGCCAGGTGAAAGGTTGGACAATAGTGCAGCCTGCACGGGACTTTCTGAATCTCAAGCAGAGGATCTGTATGCAGGGGAACTGTGTTTTCGCTGGAAGCTTCAGAGAGCTGAGGAAACACATGAAAACGGATCACCCTTGTGCAAAGCCGCGTGAAGTTGACCCTGATGTGGAGCTGAACTGGAGAAGGCTTGAGATTGAGCAGGACCGAGCTGATGTTATCAGCACGATTAGGTCTATGATGCCCGGTGCAACGGTGTTTGGGGATTACGTTATAGAAACAAACAACCCCAACGGTTCTGAATCAGGTTCTGAAAAGGGTCGTGATCACCGTGCTGGATTTGGTAGGAATTTGTGGAGTGTTATCATTATGATGCATGGTCTTGGGGCGTTAAGGAATCAGACAAGACTCTCTGATTCTGATTCGAATGACTTGACAACCCACCATGGAACAAGTGAGATGACTGTCTCTTGAGAAGTAGAGGAAGATACGAATGGCAACTCTTTGGCAAGTCGAATGAGGCGACAAGGTCGGGTTCTACTAGGACGCTCAGGCAGGAGACGCAGAGATAGAGAAGCTAACCAGAGCACAGGTCCTCCTAGATGAGACAAGTTACAACAAAACCCTTTGTCTGATTCAGGGTTCCAGGTTAAAGTTGTATGGTATGGTTTATGTACAAACGTAGTCGAAATAATGCTTTTGGACCTTGTGAGAACCCTTGTCTACTTTCACCATTGACAAAATTTGACAAAGAAGCACTGTGTTTACTCGTTTTTTACTGCATCTCGCTGTAACTTTTTCTGGAAGAAAATTTAGATAAACATCAATGTGAATAAACATGAATCATGATGATGAATGATTCATCAGTGACCCTGAATCATGAACACTGTGACTTTTCTTTTAATTTTACCGTTACTCGTTTTGTTTATAACTTCCATGTGTGTGGATATAAGTATTCAGACTTGTGTGACCACCAATATTCATGACAGATATTCATGATTGATTTCTTAAGAGAAATTTGGATGCATATACATAGCAGGATTAAACTTACTCTTTAACCAAGAGCAAGAGCATCAGTGAACCCCCCTTGGGGTTTATCTTTTCAATTTTTTATTATTAAATTTTTTTTTTTTTTTGATTTAAAAAAAAAAAAAAACTAGACTAATCGCGGGCCGCCACGATACGTGGGGCCCGCGCTACAGTGTTGAGCTTTAGGAGAGAGGGGTTCAACCCCAAGAGCTTTAGGAGAGAGAGGTTCATGTGATTTACTTATTTTATTTTTATCTTTTCTTGATTTCTCTGTGAACTCCCCCCCGTAAACCCTTAATGAGGGTGCTCTGACAACAACTAAGCTATGATATATGTATTAATTGCCATATTACCATTTTTCACTTTTACCTCTCCTTTTTAATTCATTTTCTAAGTTTAAAAAATTATTATTATTATTATTTTATTTTTTTGAACACAAAGTTTAAAAAATTATAATTTGAAACTTTTATATACTTATAAAAAGCATAGATTTTTTTTTTGTATATGACATGTTTTGAATTTTATAAAACTGACATATATTTATAAATTGAATATATACATCTATAATAAGATTTTGTACTATTCTATTTATGAAAGGCAAAACGAAATATTAGTGATAAAATTTACCTTTCTTCCATCTCTCTCTGTATGTCTCCTCAATCGCCATCTCGCTGTCTATCAGTCTCGCCAATCTTCATCTTTATCTCCCTCCCTTTTCTCTCCTTATTTCACTCCATCTCTCCCTAGTCTCTATATTTCTCTAATATGTAATGTTTATATAAAATATTGTTGTATTCTATTTTATTTACGAAGAGTAAAATATAATTAGAATTATTCTCTCTCTCTCTCAATAAGTAGCTTTTATTTATTTTATTTAACCCACTGAAAATATTTGATTGTGATAAGGTATGAATTAATTTTGTATACCAACGGATCAATGGTAAAAGCATCTCCAGTCTCATTTTACTCTGACCCGGCTCTTCTTTGTTCATTATGTGTTTCAGGCTACTGTGTACATAATTTGGAGAGAGAGAGAAACACTCGGAAACATGGGGACAAACCACGCTCAACTGTAACCATGTACAAGATAATTGACAGGCTTCTTCGAAACCGTCTCCTCTCATCGATGAATGAACTAAGAGATGGAAGATACCAAGATAGTTTCCAACAATAGCTAAGAGCTATCTCTGCATCTTAATTCGAAAAAAGTTTTCTTCACATCATAGATAGAAATGGTTTAAATACCAAAGTTTACACATGATGTAAAACAATATTTTTCTTTTGAACCAAATTTAACATTTTATTCAAAATAATAAAATCTCATTTTATTTTTAACTTTAAAATTGAATTTGGAGTAAAAAAAGTATAGTGATATTTTATTTTTCATTCTATAACAAAGTAAAACATAATTTATTCTATAAACAGAGTAATCCATTTATTTTTTGTTTATCATTATATTTTTTCACTTTAAGATAGAGTATCATTGGAATAGAATTCAACAATATTATAGAGTTACTCTATTTGAAGGAAAAATAGAATGAACCATTTCTTATTAAGTATAAATATGTGATCTTGCAAAACCATATATATATTCCACTACAATATTTAAGGTTATTATTGTATTTTACATAAACCATAATTTATAGAGAATTAATTTGATTGATAACATTTTATCGGTACAAATATCCGCATTGTATGTGGAAGCACCTTAGTCAACTGGTTAAGATGTAAAGGCTTCTACAACTAGGTCTGCGGTTCGTATCCTAGACTACTGCAATTTAGTGTAGGTTATAGGATGCGAAGCTTATCAGAGGTTCTGTATGCAGAGCCGTTTGTTGTGGTCGCTTGCTACGGAAAGAATCTGTCCATCGAAGATGTCGTACATGCAGAACCATCCGACGCAAATTACCACATCCAATACTTAACTTCCCCATATCTTTGGGTCCTCCAAGTCTCATTATGATGCTCATATTCATCCTGAGCCGAGTTGAACGGTCTTTAGTTAAACAGTTCCTGACATACGCTCCGAACGGTTTATCTAGTATTCTGTACATACCAATTATTTTCCTTATGATCAAAAATCATTTCTCATGGTTACTTTAGCTTCTTTCAACCCTAATACATCCCTTAACAAGTCACAAATCTTGGTTGGTCTTAATAGGCTATTCCCATCCTTCTTCAAATGCATTGAATGTTCCGATAAACTATGTGTGGCATAATTCGCTTTGACACATCTTTCATTCTTTGTCATCCTGACTTATGTTGAGGTTTAGTTAAGGTCTCCCAAACCATATAAATATATGCCAATAGATTTGGATGAATCTGGCCATTCTTATGTGCTTGGTCGCTTTAATGAACAAATCGAGTAACTCGTGTTGGCCGCATATGATTTCGTCAACCATATCTGTTAGGAAATACGCGGTCAAATTTTACGGTAAACCAGAATTTATGGGAGCGGGAAAAGAGCACACACACAAAATTGTTAACGGAGTTCGGCCAATGTTGCATACGTCTCCAGACCTGCTACAAATCTTTTATTATCAACCCGGTAAATTTTACAAGCTCACAACTCACACCCCGATCTCAAATACACTCAAAAATTACTCGTAATTTCTTAAAGAAGATTTTTTGTGAGATTTTTTTTTCTCCTTCTTCTTCGATCTCTCTTTGTTCTCTCTCTGTGTTTTCTTGTTTTGGGATGCATGAAATGGTTCACCATAGCTCTCCTTTTATAAGCATGAAGAAGGTGTTTGGTGGGCTCACAATCTTTGACAAAACCAACATCAACAATTTCAGCCGCCTAACATCACCGTCCATGCCGTCACCGTCCATGCCG
>NC_027749.1:16905214-16905439 GCF_000695525.1 Brassica oleracea var. oleracea | reverse complement strand
AACAAACCAACTGAGGTTGCACACAACCTCAGCTTATCATACGACACGACCTTCGTCAACATGTGTGCCGGATTCTTGCTTCTTGTGATCTTCTCAAGCACCAACATTTCATCTTCCAACGCTGATCTGATGAAATGATACCGACGATGTATGTGCTTCGTCCGAGCATTGTAAACCGGATTCTTTGCCAAATCGATGGCACTTTTACTGTCACAGTACAACACA
>NC_027749.1:16904127-16905166 GCF_000695525.1 Brassica oleracea var. oleracea | reverse complement strand
TCTTCTAGAAAAGACTGTAGCCATATCATCTCTTTTGTTGCCTCCGTCACTGCAACATACTCAGCTTCACAACTTGATAGAGATACAATTTTCTGCAACTTTGAAACCCAACAAATTGCAGTACCGCCAAAGGTGTAGACATACCCGGTTGTGCTCTTCGTGCTGTCAATGTCACCTCCATTGTCAGCATCGACATATCCCTGCAATCATGTCTTAGACTTCGTGAAACATAGCGATAAACTTGGATTTCCTTTTAGATATCTGAAAATCCACGTAACGGCTTCCCAATGTTCCTTCCCTGGATTGCTCATAAATCTGCTAACGACTCCCACTGCATGTGCAATGTCTGGCCTTGTACATATCATCGCGTACATCAAGCTTCCTATAGCAGAAGCATATGGAACTTTATCCATACATGCCATCTCGTCTTCCTTTGGAGACTATTCTCTGGATAACCGAAAGTGACTTGCCAGGGGAGTACTAACTAGCTTCGCGTCATCCATGTTAAACCACTTGAGGACTTTCTTCACATACTCCTCTTGTGATAGCTTAAGACCTTCCTTGCTTCTACTGATTCTCATCCCTAGAATCTGTCTTGCTTCTCCAAGGTCTTTCATCGCAAACTCTTCTGAGAGTTTCGTCTTCAAGCTATTGATCTCGTGAAAGTCTGCTCCTACTATCAGCATGTCATCGATATATAGGACCAATATCAAGTAGGACTCTTCAAGCCTCTTGAAGTAACAACAGTGGTCAGCATCACACCTCAAGAAACCAACGCCTTTAATAAAGCTGTCGAACCGTTTATACCACTGTCTTGGAGCTTGTTTTAAGCCGTACAAACTCCTTTTCAGCTTACAAACAAGGCTTTCCTTCCCTTTGATCTCAAAGCCTTCGGGTTGCTTCATATAAATTTCCTCATCCAAATCACCGTGAAGAAATGCCGTCTTCACATCCATCTGTTGAAGATGCAGATCTTCTTGTGCTACCAGCCCAAGAACCGTTCTGATGGTCACCATCTTGACTACAGGAGAGAAGATTT
>NC_027749.1:16902427-16903930 GCF_000695525.1 Brassica oleracea var. oleracea | reverse complement strand
GAATCATCACTTTCTTCAGCCTCACCACTCTCGTCTTGAGAGATTTCTTCTTCTGCCGTTGCGGTATCCTGTGGCAACTCCGGTGTCAGGATATCTTCTAAGTCAACTGCTCTAGGCTCTTTCCTCTCCGAGCCTTCTCTTAGCTTATCCTTGTACAACACTTCTTCGTTGAACACAACATTCTTGCTGCGGATGATCTTTTGATTTTCATCATCCCAAAACCGGTAACCAAACTCCGTGTTACCATAGCCGATGAAGTAACACTTCTTAGACTTCGAGTCAAGTTTACTTCTTGCAGCATCATCAATATGAACATAAGCCAACCAAACACCTTTAGATAAGAAAGGTTTACTTTCTTTCCGCTCCAAACTTCTTCAGGGATCTTAAATCCTAATGGTACAAACGGTCCTCTGTTTATTAAGAAGGCTGCGATATTGATTGCATCTGCCCAAAACGTCTTTGGCAATCCACAGTGAAATCTTATGCTCCTTGCACGCTCATTCAAGGTTCGGTTCATCCTTTCCGCTATTCCATTCTGTTGAGGCGTTCCAGTAATAGTCTTCTCCATCTTGATCCCATTATCAGCGCACTATCTCTTGAACTCGTCGCTGATGTACTCTCCACCATTATTAGACCTTAAACACTTCAACTTGAGATTCGTCTCAATCTCAACCATGGCTTTCCATATTTTGAAAACCGAAAACACTTCATGCTTGTTCTTCATGAAGTAAACCCACACTTTTCTTGTGGAGTCATCGATAAAGGTCACATAGTAGTATGAACCTCCCAGCGATGCAACAGGAGCGGGTCCCCACACGTCAGTGTGCACCAGCTCTAACTTCTCAGACTCTCTTCCTCCTTTAGAGAAACTAACTCGTTTCTGTTTCCCAAGGATGCAGCTTTCACACATCTGATGATCCACCGTCTTCAGATCCGGAAGAGGGCCATTTTCCACCATGAGTTTCATACCTTTCTCACTCATGTGTCCCAACCTACAATGCCACAACTTGGTATGTTTGGCATTCTCGACAACAGCAACAGTGTCTTGATAACTCGTCGTCATATTTATGACCTCTAGCCACCACCATGGAACCTTTCTTGACTCTTCAGGCTCCACCACCAAAATTAACATTGTGCTCTGTATCATCAAGTTGACCTACTGAGATCAGATTTCGCATCAACTTGGGCACATGTCTAACCTTTGTAATCTTCCACACACGTCCGTCTGACATCTTCAAGTTGATATCTCCAATACCAACTATGTCCAAAGGTAATCCATCAGCAAGATATACCTTTCCGTAATTTCCCGCAACATAATTTTCCATGATGTTATGGTGCGGTGTGGTGTGGAACGACGCTCCTGAGTCAAGCACCCATGAATCAACTGGGCTATCAACATAGGAGATTGACGCTTTGGTGTTATTTCCAGCTGCACCACGAGCTTCACTTTTCCTCGGAGAATCAACAGACACTACCAATGCATCAGCGATTTCACGTGTCACT
>NC_027749.1:16898502-16902422 GCF_000695525.1 Brassica oleracea var. oleracea | reverse complement strand
GCAATTCTTCTTAATGTGACCTGTCTTTCCATAATTCCAGCACTCTGCAGGCTGCCTGAACTTGGACTGACCCCGTCCATTCCTTGACTTTGATCTACCATTTGATCTGCCATTACTCTGGTTATTTCTATCTGGGTTTCTATTTTCCACGTTGAAAGCAGAGCTCGTGATGCCTTCTCCCTAGAGTCTATCCTTCGAACTTCCTCAGAAAGGATACGATCTCTAACATCATTGAACTTAAGCTTCTGAGTACCCACATAATTACTAACCGCTGCCCTCATCGGCTCCCAACTATTTGGCAGAGATGCCAACAGAATCAGTGCTCGCATTTCATCGTCAAAATCGATTTCAACTGATGAAAGTTGGTTGACAATCGTGTTGAACTCGTTCACATGTGCGGCAACCAGGCCACCTTCTTCCATCTTCAAATGAAAGAGTTTCTTCAGGAGAAATACCTTATTGTTTGCCGAAGGTTTCTCATACATATCCGAGAGAACTTTCATGAGTCGTGGTCTTCTCCTTCGCAACGTTGTGAGCAACATTTTTCGACAGTGTTAACCTTATAACACCCAGAACTTGTCTGTCAAGGAGCTCCCACTCATCCTGATCCATCTTCTCAGGCTTCTGGCTCAGCGGTTGATGAAGCTTCTTTCCGTACAGATAATCTTTAATTTTCATTCTCCAAAATGCATAATCTGTACCGTCAAATTTCCCGATACTGTGCGCCGAACCGTCTTCGCCTCCCATCGTTTCTGGAACCACCGTGTATTAGAACACCTTTGTCGACAAACCGATGTTACCGACAAATTTCACTATTCACGAATTACTATTCACGTGAATAGTAACTCCGCAAAAATTTGACCGATCACCGTAACTCAAGCTCTTATACCAGTTGTTAGGAAATACGCGGTCAAATTTTGCGGTAAACCAGAATTTATGGGAGCGGGAAAAGAGCACACACACAAAATTGTTAACGGAGTTCGGCCAATGTTGCCTACGTCTCCGGACCTGCTACAGATCTTTTATTATCAACCCGGGAAATTTTATAAGCTCACAACTCACACCCCGATCCCAAATACACTCAAAAATTAGTCGTAATTTCTTAAAGAATTTTTTTTGTGAGAATTTTTTTTTCTCCTTTTTCTTCGATCTCTCTTTGTTCTCTCTTTGTGTTTTCTTGCTTTGGGATGCATGAAATGGTTCACCATAGCTCTCCTTTTATAAGCATGAAAAAGGTGTTTAGTGAGCTCACAATCTTTGACAAAACCAACGTCAACAATTTCAGCCGCCTAACATCACCGTCCATGCAGTCACCGTCCATGCCGACCATCACAAAAACGTGTTCTTTGACTTACAGTATCACCAAGCTTAGTCCCTATAAATTTTCTTTAATAATTTTCTAATTTTATCGTACTCACTAAATACTTGCGATTTCTTCCGGAATGTATTGACATTTGACACTTACCAGTCAAACCGGTGTTTTCGTGGTAACATGTTAGTTCTTTGTACGGATCATTACAGTGATTATAAGGTTAAAGAGATTTGAAGTTTAAATCACAAATGGAAGAACTTTTCGGTTAGATTGGTAAACAGTTTTCCCGGCTATCAGTTAGATGAACTGATATAATAACCTTTTCAGTATTATTCATTTTCACCAACGGACAAACTCATTGCAAAGTGCTTTAACATTAATTAATCAAAGTGCTTAAAACATTATTGAATCAAAGTGAAACATTATTAGTGATCCTCGTATAGTCACGTACACAAAGGTCTATATAAATATGTAGCCTATATCATAGATATTTGGTACATTGTCATCTTCCCTCATTGATCTTGACTCCAAGCATTTGCTTCAAGTTGCCGTCTCTGGGCCTCACAAAACTCGTGGAGTTGGACGCAGAAGAGCCTTTGTCTTTCGTTTGAAAGGCACTGGAAGAGGAGCTTGAGGTGTCATCAGATCTCCAGTCCGTTAGGTAACCTGGCTTAGAGGTTATATCACTGACCTCAACATCTCCTGAAAGCATAGCCACCACTCTTGACATGGGTGGTCTCAAGAAATGAGATGAGTGTGTGCATAGCAGAGAAATGCCTATCATGCGTTTAGCTTCTTCCATGTTGAATTCAGTCAGCTCATGATCAAGTAGTTCAACTTCACGGCTGTTTTCGTGTAGATTCCATGCCTGTATACACCACCACAGATATATTATATTGGATTTCAGATAATATAATATCTAATCAAACGTTTGACTCACAAGCAGGACGTACCCAATCAAGAAGATATTTTTTCTCATTTTCCAAGTTCACATCAAAGTTTTTCCTTCCACTCACCAGCTCAAGAACCACAATACCAAAGGCATATACATCTGTTTTCTCTGTTAGGTATCCACGCATGGCATACTCTGGCGCAAGATATCCACTTGTGTTTTGTACAAACAAGTGTTTGTAAACAAATTAACTCCATAATATATACATTAGTGTTGCAAAGAAAAAAAAAAGTTGAGGGTTTGTGAATGCGTACATGGTTCCTGCCACTCGCGTACTCATGTGAGTTTCCTTGTCATCATATAGCTTTGCAAGCCCAAAATCAGAGACTTTTGGGAGCAGGTTAGAGTCGAGCAAAATGTTGCTGGCCTTCACATCTCTGTGTATTATGCGAATACTCACCTCCTCATGGAGGTAAGCTAGACCTCTGGCTACTCCCATGCAGATTTCAAAACGGGTCGGCCAATTAAGCTGTAAAGTCTTATCACCTCCTGCAACATCCAAATAATAATGAGTAATTTAGTTTGGCAGAGAAGCAAAGATAAATACGTCAAGTTTCTGTTCATTACCAAATAGTGCATGATCGAGACTTCCATTTTGGAGATACTCATAAACCAGCAAACGATTATCTCCTTCATAGCAGCAACCATAAAGTTTTACTAGGTTACGATGCATATAACTGCAGAAATTGCTACGATTTCTGCAACAAATTGTCTCTTCCCATGTCTGGATCCAACCGACAATACTTTCACAGCGATCTCTCTTCCATCATTCAGGTTCCCCTGTTGGATGTATTAATTTTATCCATTTTATTTCTTTGGGGCCTATGAAGAACTTGTCTTATGTACCGGAGACGGTTTGGACTGAAAGTGTATAATACTTGATGGATTACATTGATCACATAGGTGAGATTATATACAACATATCCGTAACCGTATATACTTATCTATAGAGGAATATACTTATTCTCTAACAGTTGGATATTATCATATCCTAACTAACACTCCCCCTCAGTGGAAGCGGAGCTTGTCGAACGCTGAGACTGGAGCGAAAATCAGTGAACAACTGTGAAGGGAGGCCCTTGGTAAATATGCGTACTGAAGATGTGTAGGAACATGAAGGACGCGGACATGTCCCATAGAGACTCTCTCTCGTACAAAATGCAGATCGATCTCAATATGCTTTGTTCTCTGGTGCTGAACAGGATTAGACGAGAGATACACGGCTGAGATATTATCACAGTAGACAAGGGTAGATTTCTTAAGGGGGCATCCGAGTTCCAGAAGCAGGTTGCAAATCCAGATCGTTTCTGCGACTGCATTGGCAACGCCGCGATACTCCGCCTCTGCACTAGAGCGGGAAACCGTGTCTTGACGTTTGGATGACCAGGAGATCAGACTTTCGCCAAGAAACACGCAGTAGCCGGAGGTGGAACGTCTAGTAGATGGACAACCGGCCCAATCAGCATCGGAATATGCGACAAGGTCAGTAATGGATGACTTGTTGAGTTGAAGACCGTGGGAGATGGTGCCCTTGAGGTACCGCAGAATGCGTTTCAGTGCTGCGAGATGTGCTTCACGTGGGTCGTGCATGAACAGACAGACTTGTTGAACGGCGAAGGCTATTTCGGGTCGTGTGAGTGTCAGATACTGCAACGC
>NC_027749.1:16893455-16895827 GCF_000695525.1 Brassica oleracea var. oleracea | reverse complement strand
TGGATCCCATCGAACTTGTCATTTAGTCCATTCAAGCAATGCATAACCAGTTGACGGTCAGTGACTGGTGAGTCGACGTTAGCTAGAAGATCGGATAGAGATTTCAATTTGCGACAGTATTCTTGCACTGATAGATCTCCAATGGTGATAGTTCTGAGCTCGTTCTCTAGTTGCAGGGCGCGGTTTTCTTTGTTGTCACGGAACAGGTTTTCCAGAGCACACCAAAGATCGCGTGCCGTGCTTTTTGGAGTGAGAATGGTTTCAACGAGAGAGTCGGTGATTGTCCCGTAGATCCACATCTTAACGAGACCATCCCGCTCTTTCCAAGTTTTCTCTGTTTCAGGCGTAGAGACAGAGGAGCCATCAAGGTGATCTAGAACACCAAAAGAAAGGCAATGGGTTTCAAAGATCTCTCTCCACACATCGTAATTCATTTTGTCAAGATTGAGCACAATGGGAATGTAAGCTCTGATCTGACTGATACCGAAAGGTTTCTCGGAGGAATTCAAAAACGGTGTGGCAGCCATGGTAATGAAACAGAGAAAAGAATCAGAGGAGAATGAAGAGGAGAGAGGTGGGAGAGGAAAGAGGGAGAAAGAATTCGCAGAAGCGAGTATTTAGGAAGCTAGGATCGTGTAAGCTCTTGATACCATGAAAGTGTATAATACTTGATGGATTACATTGATCACATAGGTGAGATTATATACAACGTATTCGTAACCGTATATACTTATCTATAGAGGAATATACTTATTCTCTAACAGTTGGATATTATCATATCCTAACTAACATGGACGTCCCCAAAACGTTCATGCCAAAATAAATTGTTTATTTTGTGTTTTTTATCCATTCAAGAATTGAAACAAAAAACTTATCACTAAACTACTTTGAGTTGTTTTAATTAAAAACTAGACTCTGGCCCGGTATATCCTTTTTTTTTTAGAAAATTAATTTTCATATTTGTGTTTTTCTTTGTAAATATATTTGTGTATTAATCAAAATCTATTTTATAAAATAATAGCAATTTAAAAGTTGACCCGACATACGCTCGGTTTTTTGTAATCATATATCTGTATGCCCATATTTTGTAATCATTTTTGTTTGTTTTAGATTTTGATCCCCGCTTTCGAAACGTTGATTTATTTCTGAAACAAATGAAATTTATTTGATATAAATTTATATTTTTGATTATTTATTTACATTTAAATGTTACAAAGAAGGCATTGTAATTGTGCAGATTATAATATGTTTACCGTTTTAATAATAATAATTTTGATGATGAAATTTGTAATCATGTATAAATAAAATCAGGATATTTTTGTATTTATTATCATTTTGAATTATTAACGTAATTAATAATATATGTACTCAAAAACCAATGTGGAATCTACCGGTAAGTGTAGGTCATGAATCCAATTAAATCCAACATATATACTTTAAATTATTGATTTATTGTATTGATCCAAATTTTGCTAAATTTAATTTATAATATAATTTTATATTTTTTTTTAGTATTTTCATATTTGATCTGAATCCACGATAAAAATGGTAAATCATGTGATCTGCATATAATTTAGTTTGGAATTTAGATTAAATTATTAAAAAATTATTAAAAGCTCTATAAAATCCAGTTAAAACCCCAAAACATTGTTATCGACCCGTGATCCATTAATGGTTGACCAGAAAAAAACTTAGATAAATCTAATGATCTTTAAAAAATATATAATTTTAATTTCATGATAATTATTATTTAATTTATTTATACTCAAAATCCTAATTTGGTAGATAAGTTAGTCAAATAATTTTTATTTCATGAAACTGAAAAAATATTATTATATTTGGGAAACAAAAAATACTTTTTATATTAACTTTTTCTCTGGTAAATAGTATTATATATTAATATATTATTTATTTTATTAAAAGAGAAAGGTTGGAAAATATAAAGCATAAACTTAGATTTTAAGTATTAGTAGTCATAATTGTAATAATAAAGTTGGATATTAATTCGCTGGATTAACTAATGTACAATGTATAATGTATAAGTAAAATATTAGTTGTTGATTAATCCCCTAGACTATATTTGCGAAGTGATTTTGCCACATGTCATTTCTACAATCAATTTCACAAAACAAATATGACATGGCTACTGAAATTAATGTTATGTCTTATAGCTTAATATGACATGGACAATTGCATTTAATGTTAATTTATATTTTTGGCAAACTTTTTAAAATATGGTAATAACTAATATATTACATTTAATGTCAATTTATATTTTTGGAATTTTTTTTAGAATATGGAATAACTCATAAATCAACATTAAAATAAATATATTCAAATATGGCATTATAAATTTTGAAATATAATTTAAT
>NC_027749.1:16881983-16892107 GCF_000695525.1 Brassica oleracea var. oleracea | reverse complement strand
ATTTGAGTTACCAAAATTATGTATATATTATAACCAGAATATCTTTAAAAATTTATTAGAAAATATTCTATCTCATAGCTGAATTAAAATTTATTAGAGGATATCTATCTCATAGCTTCTCTTGAAAACTAGGTCATTTAGAAACTTAAACTAATTTGCTATATAAATATCACGCCACCCCCCATTAGTTTCACGCATCTATCTTTTAATTTTCATATGTTTTTGATCGTTCTAATTTAAATTCTACTTTTGTGATCTTGCGCAGGTGTATGATAATCAATAAGTAACTCATAGACGGAAACATCATTACTGGTAATTTTATGGGGGATTCTTCTTTTCCGTTTATTTTAGTTCTCTTCCTCTCCATGTTGTATCTCTATCTATATTTTTGCATCAGTAGTGATTCAACTAACAAAAAGAGACGACTCTGTTTATCCAATAACTGATCATCCCTTTCGAAAAAAGGTAATTCTTTTTTTTTTATAAAGTTAAATCACTTATCAAGAATATAATATAAGATGTGTATGCTAATCAAGTGCAATTTATTTATTGTGTGTGATCCCCTTCGGTACGTCTGAGATCCAAAGGTAATCTCAAAGCTTTTTAAAAACTTTGAAACTCATTGACGTTGTCCTATCAATTATATAATTTGTTATCTTTTGGGGATTGTTTACATCTTTAAATATTTTTATTAGAATTACCTCTTTTCTGACTCAAGGCTTAGAGAAGGAAACCGTAAATCATCTATGATGTTACAATGAAACCAATGATAATAAATCTCAGGTAATTCAAATCTCTCTTTTATATTTCATGGCTGATTTTTTTTATGTGGTTTATGCGTGAAATATTTGTTTTTTATCAATTATATTTTTCTGATATTTTAAGATTAGTGTTAAGTGTGATCGTTTGAAGCATAATGCATTCTCAGAACACACCTCCATGATAACACTTCTATGATAATTGTGTCAATTATGTTAGTGATTTTGCATCTGAGTATTGCGACTGATGTTCCAAGAGAGAAAGCGTATCATCTCAAACTGAGATTGGTGGGAAAGGTAATTGGTTTATAGATGTAATTGGATAATTGACATTTAAAGGATACATTTTATTAGATAGTACCAAGCAGTCCTTTTAAACTCAAACAATGCCATGTTCTGAGTTGTACACATTGTAATGACCTTTTTTTTCCTTGCGGTGTGTATTCATATAGCAGTAGTGAAATGCAGATATGAAGTAATATCAACCAAAATTAAGAAAAGTCTTTTAAAGGCAGAGATAATCACATGGGCCTCTCTTGAACATGGCAAACAACCAGCAGTTTTGCCAGACCCGAATTTCTTAAACATGTTTTCTACTTTCTTTTTTCTTTTTATTTAGTTTCACCTGATGAGAAGTTTGAATCACAGACTCTTGACATTTTAAAATTTATCATTTGTTTGTGTAATTGTGCAGAGGTTTCAATGAGACCAGCTTATCGTTCTTCCAAGAAAGTAAAGGACTATGACAAGCTTGAAGATGAAGTGAAGAAGAATAGAAGGATGATAAGCTTGAAGGAGACACTACTTTGAACAAGTTCTTCCGTGAGATATATTTGAATTCTGATGAGGATATGAGTAGTGCTAGAGCAAATCATTTATGAGTATCTATCTATCTATCTATATTCCTATTTAGTCTTTCTTCTCTCATGGAGATTACAATGTTTTTGGCATTTTGATTGACTCTTTTGTAGTTTTGCACAATCAACAGGTGGAATCTAATGGGACAGTGTTTTCAATAGACTGGAAAGATGTTGGTGCTAAGAAAATCGAGTGCACTCTTCATGATTATCTAGCGCTCAAGACATGAGAAATATGATCTTATATGATGTGTGGGTTTTACCTTAATCTAGACAGAACTCGAAGCCTTGGTCTTAAGGTTTGGTTTCTCTACTTTATGGACTTAAGTTACTTTGTATTTTCCATAACTCATATTTTTTATACGAAACACTGAAATTTTTAATCTAAACGTTCTAATGTATTCTTTGTTCATATGAACATAGTATAAATATCAATATGTAACATCGAATCTTTCGTATTAACCACATACATGTAACATAAGTATTATATAGTTGTAAATATGTAATTATTAATTTAATATTAATGTTAATGCCCGCGGTCCACCAAGTTTATAATTAAATTCATTAGCGTTTCTAAAAAAAAATTATTCGTACTCGTTTCCAAAATATTTAGTTTTGGTGTTCCAGTTCTCATCTCAATTTTGCCCATAACCGTTTCAGTGCTACTTAGTTCAGGGCTTACCTTATAAACAGTCCCAAATCCTCCCTCTCCAAGCTTGTTGGAGGGATTGAAATCTCTAGTGGCATTTTTAAGTTCAGAGTATGCAAAAGTGTAAGGCTTTACGTCCATATTAAGCAGCTCTGCAACAACCAAAATATGAACAAGTTTGGAAGATGATATCCAAGTTCAAAGACTTGTTTCTGTTTTATTATTACCTTCATCATCTGTGTAACGCTTTCTGCTTTTTCGGATGATGAAGATAACCACGCCCGTAAAGATGCTTAAAAGTCCTAGCCCGACAATAACACCTACAATAGTACCCGTCCTATACTTTTTCTTTGATAGTGGCCTGTTGGCCACAGTTGGTTTAAAATCTGAACAACAACAATATGTAACACTTAGGCACCCATGAGGAGATAGGAAAAAAAAAAGAATTCACCAGCATGTATACCTGGTTTTGCAGTTATGGCCGATATTAGTGGCCCATAAGTACCTAGAATAGGGATACTAATTGTTCCTTTGCCAGCCCAGAAAAGATGAATTTCAAGATAATTTTCTGATACATTTGCTTTATATTTTCTTTGAACTGCTCGAACAGTACTGTCACCAGCGGTTCTACGTATAGCAAAATCTTTTTCAACAAGGCGTCCCTGGAAAACGGAGTTTGGTCTCAGATTTCAGGTAGGAGATTATTACATAAAGAATGTAACTTGTAAACCGGTAGGACAGAAGACCTCTATCGTGTTGAAATATCGTGTTCCCAAACCTCTCCAGGAGTTAGAACCAAGAATATCTATTTCAGCAAACTGAAGTGTTACGGTGTAGCCTCCATTTTCTAGTCCCAACCCATAATACCTTAGGGAAGAAGAAGAATGTCTTGCTGACTGAAAAAGCTCTGAGTCCAAACTGTTGACAACCCATATATAATTGATACTCCTGGCATAAAGTCCTACGCTACTGACTGCCCATCTCTGACGATCACTCACAAAAGATGAAGCTAATCCAAGTTCCTCGTCCTCCCTTTCAAATATTTCTCCGGTAACAGACCGTATTTGTGGCCCTCCGCAGTTGATCAAAAAGTCAGAATCTAGTTACCAGTCAAGAGAAAATATAAGAACAGTTGAGAACAATTGTTATGATAATATCTCTTTTTAAAAGATTACAGATTCCTTTGCCTCGATTGCAGGGGAAGTTCTTCTGCAGGCACTTCAGTCCTTGTAAATCTCTTTTAACAAGATGAAAACAGATTTTCAAAAACAAAAACAAAAATGAAACAGGAATTTCAGGCATCAACAATATATAACATATTTGATATAATCACCTCTTGTTAAGACCTTCCAAGCTGAAATTGTTAACAACAAGATTGCTGCAAAATAACATATAATTTGTTATGATTTTAATAAATATTTCCTATAAGAAAATGAAGGGGACAATTTATGAGATTATAAAACACCATGAATATACATACACTCGTAGAGATATAACGGTGTTTCTTTTTTTTTGAACACGAATTTAATTGATTAGGTGGTTAATTGGGGGCAGTAAAAGCATCCCCAACAAACAATGTTTCGGATACAAGCAGGGCATCCTTTGCCAACCTATCAGCTATTACATTTCTTTCTCGGGGAATCCAAGAAAAATTGACAAACTCAAATGCAGAAGCATAAAACAAGATATCTGAGACCACCCCATAGAGCTCGGTAGGGCAGTGGCCGTCGGTGATAGATTTAACAAGTTGAGAGGCATCAGATTCAAAGAGAACCGTCTTGATTTGCAGATTTTGACAGGTGATGATTGCTTCGCGGAGAGCAAGACTCTCAGCTATGAGCGGAGATCCCACACACCTTGTCTTTGCTTTGAAGGATTGGTTACCAGAGCTAGAGAGGATAACCCATCCCAAGCCGGCTGAATTGTTTGCGCTGGACCATGCCGCATCAGATCGAACAACCACTGCGCCCGCTGGAGGAGCCTTGCCCTGTGTGGGCTTGTGGAGGTGACGCGCTGGTTCCTTCTTCACTTCCCTTGACCATTCACGTGCTAGTGCAATGGCAGAGGACAATGTAGTTTCTGGGGAGGCAGAGTGGCCATCAAAGACAAAGTTGTTTCGAGCTTTCCACAGCATCCATAGGATCCAAGGAAATAGAGAGCCCGACGTTATACCTGCAGGGGGGAGACATTGTTTCGCACAGAAAGAGGTCCAGCTAGACATTAAATCTATCATTCCTCTGAAATCCAGTTCGGACGTGAAAGGGGCTAGTTGCCAGACTTGCTGTGCAAACCTACACTGGAAGAAGAGATGAGTAATAGATTCTGAGCAGCCGCACCTCTTACAAAGGGGGTCAACAACAATGTGTCTCTCTAGTAGCTGTTCGCCAACCGGCAGTGCTCTTTTGAGTAGTTTCCATGAGAACAGTTTCACTTTTGGTGCACATGGCAAGTTCCATACATTAGTGCTCCATTTGAAGTTCGCACCACCCTGGTTTCTAGCAAACAACTCCTCTCCAGAGGTGCGGTGTTTCTATAATCAAACATTTCTGAAGAATTGAACAGATTTAATTTTAGTTAGTTTGTTGAGAATTTTGTCTGAATTAGAGAAATCGTTATGTCTTTATGTTAAATATTCAAGAATCCTATCTGACCATATGATTTATATTTTTATTTAAGAAACTCTATTAAAACACTATTAAATCACAACTAATCTCCTAAAATCCACCAGTTATAATATTTTATTAACAATGGATTTATTGTACATTTTAAAAAAGTTCAATAGCAATTACATCAATTTTCTTTTTGTAATTTATTTTGAATAATATAGAATTTGTTGGGTGAATAATGAAATATTTATCTACAAAACACTTCAGTTTTTAAATTGAATAAAATTCTTAGAGAGTTTATTCAAATTTAAAATTTAGAGTGACTTGTATTAAAATGAAAAAAAAATCATCTGTTAAGCAACTATGAATTTTAAGAAACTTAAAAAAAAAATTGTGTTGTTGATTTTTTTAAAAAAAATTTATTCTAAAATCTACTATTAATGAATATATTTTAAATTGTGGAATGGGAGTTTTGCTGTATTTTGAAGATGTTTTGGTGGTGTCTTTGTTGAAAATTTAAAAATCAAAAATCTCATGGTCCAGGATGAAATTCTATAATGTTTTAATTAAAAAAAATCATTACAAATTTCGTCTCAGTGTTTTGTTTACTTACATTTTCAAGTTTGGTAAGCTGACCCATGAAGGAAGACTACCAGATAAATCATTGTACGAAACATCTCTGAAAGAATAAGAGAAGAAATGATTAGGATCTACAGAATATGTTAGATAATCTTCTTGACAAAAAAAAATGTTAGATATTCCAAAACAGTTTCCTTATTGTCTAGTAAAAAACTTTTGTCTATATCAGGACTTTGTGGCTTTCAAAGAGGATCAATTAAAAAGGACTTTGTAACCCACATATTGCTCAAAGCCTGGCTCTTTTGAATGGGCAAAGAACCATTCAACGTGTTGTTTCCAAGAAACCTAGTATGAAGACAACAAAGTTTTACCTCAGTTATCACTGGTAGATGCGAACATAAATAATAAAAAGAAGTAGAAAACTTACAAGTTGGTGAGTTGATTTAAGTAGAAAAGTGAAGCCGGAATTGGTCCATGTAGTTTGTTGAAACTTAAACCACTAGAAAACAGACACGAATTAGGCAGTAACACATTAAGTCCAGTGACTGGGGAAATGAAAAATAATACTATTAGCAGTGTTAAAATTGTAGGACCGCAAGATCACTTGGTATTCTCACGCTGACTTTCACCGAATAGACTCCGAAACACGTGTTACAGAAAAGACTCCGACACACGTGGACGTATGTTGTACTTACACGTGTTGAAAACTTGAGTATTCCCCGATATTAGAGGGTATTGTCCCAGTGAGATTGCTGTTCCTAAATACTCTGCAACACATATCATCAATGTTAAATGCACGGACGAGGAGAGGGAAATAGTTCATGAACTGGAGTAGGATTTTTGCCTTACAATGTACTTAGAGATTTCATGTCTTTGATGAATTCAAGAGATATACTTCCATTAGGTATATCACCAAGACCCCTACATTTAGGATATTATGATTATGTGGATAGCGTTAAAACTTAAGCTTTTTTCAAAAAAAAAAAAAAACTTAAGCTACTTAAACTGTAAAACTTATGCCAACGCAACACTGACTGAAATAATGTTGGTCAATTTTACTGAATCAAATATCATAACAATTGATATTTAGACAAATGTCATATATATATATATTCTAGTTTCTACGTAAGTTAGCTGCCACATGTCAAAAGTATTACTACAAACTAATAAAATAAAATTTTACTTTATGTGTGTATTCATTTTGTTTATATATCTATATGAAAAGTAAAAAAATATTTATAATTTTTAAAAAATATTTATTTACCCTTTTTAATAATTAAAATAAATATTTTCATATGATTTCATATCTATTCATAACTTTTCTTGTAATGTTGAAAGCAAAGTCAATCAATACTATTTTCAATATGTTAACATATGACCAATATGACGAACAAACTTATACAGTTGGGTAAACATAGAAGACTATATGAATAAAAGATTTAAATATTTACCTCGAGTTTGTAAATTTCGTTGACTCCTATGTAAAAATAATTTGAACTAACTAGGTTTTAGCAAATTTTAATATATTCTCTATTATTTAATTATACAACATTTTACCTTCCAAAACCTTTTTTCATGTATTAAAATTATATGTATGTATAGTTTTAGCTTGTATAGTTTCAACTATGCATATACTAAAAGAAACTCAAATATATATATATATATATATATATATATATATATATATATATATATATATATAATTAAGCAATTCATTATACGTTTTTGACATGTATCAGCTGATCAAACAACAGAAACAAAACATGTGATTTCTAACTCAGAAAATTGTAGGCATGACATGTGACTCAGCAAATACTATACATATGACATTTCACAAAGCACAATGACCAACATTATTTCAATTTTGGTTTAAATTTTCTAATTCAAAATTTTATTTAGAACAAACTTTAGTTGTGGTTGAAATCAGCACAATATCAAAGGTATAATATAAATAGTACTATTAAATTGTTCAAGTTAAAATAATCAATTTTCCTCAAAGAGAGAGGAAAAAAAGAGAGAAAGTAAACAAGAATGAATGATGTGGCACCAATGCAACAACATACAGTTCTCTCAAAGATGTTAAGTTGGAAAATGACGACGGTATCGGACCACTCAAACTAGTTCCTCGAATTCTCCTGCAGTAAAACATGGTAGCAATCCATGAATCCCAAGTCTAAATGGCAAGAAGATTTTTCCACTAAGAGTGAAAATTACGATAAAATATATAAAAACAAGAGCACCGTCACAATTAAAAAAAAAATATATATATATATATATATATATATATATATATATATATATATGTCTGTAAAAAGTGAAATCATTCTTACAAGATAGTAAGTTTGGTTCATTTGCCTATAAATTCCGGTACCTGACCAGTAAGGTCCACATCGTTAAGCAAACTGGTACATCATCAAGGAAAATATTACCCCACAGCAAAACAAACAAACAATGTAAAGTAATATATATAGATTACAAAAAATCTAAAATCCAACGATAAAGTTAACTTAACGCGCATTCAATACAAGAAAATCTTACACGTCTTCCAGCAATACAAGATTAGCAAATGATAATGGTATTTCCCCTGCAAGTCCAGTATTTCCTATGTACCTGTAATAAAATGTAAGAAATTAACACTAGATGATTGTGAAAGGTTAATAATTAAGTTTTCATATTTGAACTAAAAACACTGCAGAAACGAATTCATAAAAGTACTTTGTACGGTCTCACATTTTTACTAGTTTTGTACAATTCCCAATCTCAGCTGGTATAGAACCGGAAAAGTTATTAACACCAATAGCACTGCATACAGAATATGTACTATAAGAATAAGGAAGCATCAAAATCTCACATCTGTGATATTTTTTAGAAGCTTACAGCGATTTCAAGTTTGTAAGCAAACCAATTTCCTTGGGAAGGGGGCCATACAACGCATTGATCCCAAAGCTCCTACGGTAGTTGAGAAACAGTTGTGCGTGAGGAAGAAGAAGAAGAAGAAGAAGAAGGTATCATTCAATCAACAGCCTTACATCCATTCCATTCGAGTCAAATTTCCAATTGCAGGAGAAAGGGAGCCTGTAAGATAATTTTGGCCCAGGTTTCTGATAAAAAGATGGCATGTTATTTTGAGGTACAATTATGAATGCATTTTCAGGCTGTTTTTATGATCATAAGAAAAAGAAGAAAAAAAAGGGTAAAGGCGATACAGATTGGTGAGGTATGTCAAACTCCAAAGCTGTGGAGGTATAGGTCCTACAACATCTATCGCATAAACTTTTCTGTGGAAGTAAATCAACAGCATGACACACTCAGTGGCTAAATGCACATATACAAAAGGAAATTAAGAAATGAGAGCTGAAACTGTACAGAGCAGTGATGCGGCAGATTGTGGAGTTGACAAAATTGCAGTTGCATTTGATAAGAGGATTGTAGTCTTTGTCGTCGATATTGATCCTGTCGTCTATGGCAACGCCGGAGCAAAGGTCGCCGCTCGTGTTCCATGCCTTCTGCGCCGGGATCTTCCAAGCCGCGAAGATGGAGTTCAAAGTTTCCGCTGTTGTTTCTCCCACAACAACCGTCAGTTTATTTAAACCAAAATAACTTGTTATTAATTAACTATTCCAAAGTGATCAGAGACAGAGCAGAGACCTTCGTCGGGATGAGTAGTGGCTCCCATTTGGTTTTGAGCTCGAACCAGGTGAACCGAATCAAGGATACAAATGAGGAACCAGACGGTGAGGAGCAGACACGTGGGCATTATCGTCTAGACGGAGTTTTTACTCTCTTTTTGTTATATCTTGGTTCACAACAACGGTCGATCTTACTACACTAAACAGCTTAAGCTTTGGGTGGTGTATCGTTCTCCTTAAATATTGTCTTAATTAGGTGATACCCGCGCCCTGCGCGGAGTGAATGGATTAAAAGAGATTATAACTTTTAATCTATAGATATTAGAAATGCAAAACTTATAGTCACAAGATTACATATTATATAATGAGTTGAGACCCACCATAAGTGTTTTGCTTGCAAGATCGAATTTGTAATGAAGGTTTGGGAAGAAGAATGTGATGAGTAGATATGCTCAAAACAACTTATTTATATATACGATGAGGAAGGATTAGATTTCAAACGATGAAAGCGTATGTGATTCGGATGAAAGTTAATCTATAAGAGTAATCAAAAACCTATATAAACTAAATTATGAAGGAAAAAAAAACACATACAATAGAATTATTGTTTTCATAAAATAAAATATACATATAAGATAAAACGAAATATAAGCAATAAACTAATAAAAATTTTGAAAAACATGAGCAAGGACACCATAAGAAACACACTTAATGATGACGTTACTGTAATCATAAAACATGATATTGAAGCATATGTGATAGAATAACATAATAAAGTGAAATCACGATGTTATCACCTAGGTAAAATGACAATGTTACCACCTAGGTAAAATCAGAAAAACCTAATGTTTTGGTAACAATGTTTTGAGATATAGACTGTGGTGAGGAGATGTTAACATCGGCTACATATTTATATACAAGAAGTTTTGGGTCTAGGGTTTGCTATCTTTATTCGAAATCGCTTTAAATATATGTAATATTCAATAATTAATACTGAATAACTTGCGCTACAATTCTATTTTGAAACTCGCCTTATTACTCCATTT
>NC_027749.1:16870071-16881733 GCF_000695525.1 Brassica oleracea var. oleracea | reverse complement strand
TTTGAAAACAAAATCTACATTTACATTTGAAATATTGTATCATAAATTTTATAGAAAACTCCTCTTTTCACGTCAATTGTGTTGCCATTTCCTACGCTAACATTGCCATTGACAATAATTTATTTGATCCCGTATTGACAAATCAATTTTGATTCATATATTATCGGAACACTCGAAATGGTAATGTATTAAATTGTGTTGCCTTGAATCCAAACTATCATAAAATGATCGTCGATTACAATTGCATTGATAATTATGGAAACGATAAACGTGGTTAACATACAATGGAGGAGATTTGAAACTATTATTAGCTTTTAAAAATACTATATATTAGATCGTTTTATGTAATTTTTTTGAAAAAGTGTATGTATATATCTATAAGATTTTGCGATTATGTAAGAATTGTTGAACATTGTGTTTGACAACACATATATAACGAATTCGTGATATAACAACACATATATAAGTAGATATGTAGATATATACGTACACAATGGATTTTATATAGTTTAACTATATAGAAAGGCATTAATATTTAAGTCAGACTATACGAATTTCTATATTGAAATCGATAATTATGAAGATTTTCTGGTTACGGTATTTAAAATATCTTTTATATATTGTTATCTATAAAATAATTTTAGAGATAACTACTTGAAAATTCAAAACAAATAAACAAATTATGAAACTAGCTAAAACTCATGTTCGAAAACGCGGCCGCTTGGGCGCTGTTCAGAGGTCGACCGCGGCGATTATTCCCAAATCGGTGTAGCCAGACGTTGACCCGCGTAAGACCGCCTAATTTCCGCGTTGACTGTCTAATTTCCGCGTTGACCGTCTAATTCCCGCCTAATCCCGCGTTGACCGCTTAAGTTTTTTTTTTCGTCCGTGTAAGTTAAAACATGGTTGATTATTTTTTACTCATTATTGACAGATTTTGTGTAATTATTTATTACTAAATAATTATAATTTTCTATCAAACCCAAAACAAACACATACATATTACATTTAGGGATTTTTTTCGTACCAAACCCACCATTTACGAATCAAAAAGAAACTGTTTAAAATTATATATAAAAAAATATATAATTATGTCTAAGAACTTGTATCATCATGTTTAAAATTAGCTAAATACATTATAAATATATTAAATTGTATTTAAAACTAGGCTTCGCGTAATCTTCGAGTACTCCCCGATTTTTTGGTAACTCGCTAGACCAGGAATTACCGTCCGACTAGCATCTAGCATAGTTCCGAACAGGGGCTAAAACAATAATTGTTAGCGACATCATGTAGCAACATGGCATCCTTTCACTTTCACGTTTTGTTTGCAGTCTAGGAGAAGAGTACATTATATGGTTACTTACTACAGTTGGCATCCCACTTGGATTAGATTTACTTACGAGAGATAGTAGATACAGTAGAAATTATTGGCATGATATGCTTAGATTATTCATTAAAATTACTCAACAGTTTCAGAGATATCTCTACAATATTATTTGATAAGTCAATTTTCAATGTGTCGCTCTCACATTAATTCTTACGATGGTTGATAACATAGATAATCTTAATGAACTAAAAATATTATATTATGATTGATATTAATAATGTATTTCCGTTGTTCATAATAAGATTTTAGTTAACTTTTAAATTTAATTTTCCTTTTTGAAAAACACATAAATAAAAAAAAGAAATATTTATAAAATATAAACATATAAAGTTTTATATATAATGAACTTTAATTATTTTTTCTAAATTTTCCTAAAACAACATAAATAAAAAGGAAAATATATAAACTTTTAATACATATATATAATGAAGCTTCATAAAAATTGTAAACATTAATTATTTAAATAATATTCTTCTAAAAGATAATAATATTTTTTACTTTGAAATAAATAAATATTTATAAAATATAAACATAGAAATTTTTATATATAAAGAAATTTAATTATTTTTTTCTAAATTTTCTCAAAAAACCATAAAAAATTAAAATATATAAACTTTACTATATATGTATATATAACGTAGCTTCACAAAAAAAATTGAAAACATAAATTTGGTAAGAAATCTTCTTATAAAATATTATTCCCTTTTTTCATTTCATAAACTGTATTATTACTTGCTACCATCACGATAAATCTGATAATAATTTTAATTTGTATATATTAACTTCAATATATTTTATTTTTATTTCCTTTTTTCAATTAAAACTTTAATAAGCTCTTTTAACATAATTTCCTTTTTACAAAAACACTTAAATAATAAAAAGGTAAATATATATAATAGAAACTATATAGATTCTATATATGACCAAAATTTTATTCTTTGTATTCGCTAAAAGCATAAAGAAAAAATAAATATATATAAGCTCAAATATATACTGTACAAAATAAATTGTAAAATAAAATAATATAGATATCATTATTCAAAAATAATAATTTTATTATAAATATATTTTATATAAAATGATTAAAAATAATTTGACAACATAAACTGATTATATAAAATATTTTTTTTTTCAAAAACCAAACAATTATATTTTTGACTATTTTAAGGTATTTTAAAACCAAATAAATATATTAAAATGCAAGGCTAATAAACAATAAAAATAATATTTTTACGATGAATATTAGTTTGAATAAATGATTATAATTTTTAATAACAAAAAATCATCATATAATATCATATTTGTTTTTATTTTATTTTAATAATTACTAACTTAAAACTAAACAAACAATTCAAAAAATGTTCGAATGAAAATTAAACTTATTAATATTGCTTGATCTAAACTAAATGTAAAAAAAACTTATGAGTTTTTGGTATAACTATCTTATGAATCAATAATCAGTACTAACAAGGTTATTCTTATTTTAGTCTAATTGTAATAAAATCTTTTGATTCATTTAAAATAAATAGAATCCAATATACCAAAATATAAATAACCAAACTAATCAAAAAATGAAGAATCAAATCAACCAATTGTTATGATTTTATTGTTTAATATATCCATAAATGTGCCTGAATTTTTAAAATATTACAAGTTATGTTTATTAATGGAATCTTGATTTAATATATTTTTCCTATTTTTCTGAAACAACATATATCAAATATATGAATTTTACAAAATATATGTGCAAATAAAAGTTTATACCCGTGCTGAATATCACCTAGTAGTAGAATATTTAGGGATCAAATTCACAAAACTCTAGAATTACACAATAGACTTTTGTTTTAGAATTAAACTAAACAATAGAAACTATAATGAAGAAATGACAGTAAAAGAAATATGTTTGTAAATTTCAAAGACGGGAGACGCTAGATTTAGGAAAATTCACAGGTAAATCAAAATCACAGTCAAAAAAGATTATTAGAGATTTAATTAAGAATCGTTATAGAAGAAAGCAAAAAATTATAATCATTCATTTTTCTCTACAAAGATTATATATATCTAACTTCTAGAATTTCGAATCTCTCAAATTCTAATAATTCAGACAAGCATTAAGAACATTTATTATTAGTTCACTAAATTCCTAAACTATTAATCTCTTATATAATAAATCACAAGTCACATGAACAATAAGATTTTGACACATAAGATATGTTTTTAAATTTTAATTTTAAAATAAAAAATATTTAATGCAAAAAACAGTTTCGTCTATTTGTTTTTAACTGATTTTTTTTTAAAAACATTTAATAAAATAAAAAATTCCTAAAATTTCTCACACTAACCCCATGATCTCACCATTTTTGGAACGTTAATATTTTTTCTAGATAGAATTACAGTGCGTATAACGTTAGTAATTCATCTCTACTTGCTTTCAGAAATGGTTAATTCCTAAATTCTTCTAACAACTTCTAAATCTGCTAGAATGCGATGAAATTTCAATTTTTAAGCAAATAGATCGAAAACTTCTACTGACGTATCCACAGTATTGAATTTACAATTCTGGATCCATCAACATAATCTCTGGTGAAATGTAAGCATACTTCAAGTCGGCTGCTGTAATTTAGCAAAAAGAAAAAAAAGTTGACTGATGTACGTTAAAGTTCAGGTTAGAAACTCTAAAAACACTTAAACTCTTCATGCTCATTGTTTCCTCTTTTTCTTTTATAGATATAGGAAAAAGTTACTGTACTGGATGAAAAAGATAAGCGTAAACAAAACAAGTCAATAATTTGAATATTTTCAAACTGGATTATATCGATTCTCGATTTGTGTGGTGGTGATAGATTATATAGGGAATGAGAGCAAGAGATATTCATCTTAAAACACACGTACAATAATTTAAAATTTTAAGAAGTGCCCCAAGGAAAAAAAATGAGATGATAATTAGAAGGCAACAAATGGAGCTTAAGACTCATCTACTGTCTAGGTAAAAACCTAATCTGATCAGGTTGGTCTTTTTTTTTATTCATGTGTTTTTTGTTTGTTAACTTTGATCAATATATATTCTTTTGCTTTATTGTTCTTATAATACTGTAACTAAATTTGTAGATCGTTTTAGAAACAAAAATGTTGAAGCAAGTATGCACAAAAATGAAGAACTGTAAAGGATGCAATGAAAGAAAATAAAAGCATTTATAGGCAAATAAGGAAAACACTACATAGCTTCAATTATCTACAAAACTAAGGTTGGTATTTTAATTGTACTTATGCAAAATTTGTATATTCACCTTATTAACCCTTTCTTTAATTTGTTTTTCATATGTACTAATTTTTTCCTTGATTTTGTAAAGCTACCAGTATTTTACATTCAATGGTTTATATCAGACTATTGTAAGATATAAACATCAAATTTTTACCTTTTAAAGTTTCAAAATATTTTTTTTCATTGTTAAGTTGACACATACTATACTTAGGATATATATATATGTATATATAAATAAATAACACCCGTGCGTAGCACGAGATCTGATACTAGTTTTTGTAATATTTCTAAGATTTTTAAAAATACTTTTATTAATTTTACCGATTTGGATCCAAATCTGAATACTTGTGGAATATATAGACGGATATCCGAAACACGAAAAAATCCAAAAATTACGGATACAAATACTAAAATCATGAATTCGACGGATCTGGATCCAAATATCCTACCAATCAAACTTATAGACTCTCTCTCTCTCTCTCTCTCTCTCTCTCTCTCTCTCTCTCTCACATCAAACACATGGTGAATAAAGGGTTTTTTTCATTCTATTTAACCCAGTTTGAATTGTAATAAAATTTCATCTATATTTCATTTTTATTTTTTTCTGTTGGATACAATTATATATCTAGGGAGGAAAATACACAGATCTGGTCAGAAAAACAAAGTGACACATTATTATTTTCTTATCAACGCATGGTGAATGAAGAGCATAACTGAATAAACTATTTTTATTTATGGTTATTTCTTAATTTCATATGGTTTTTTATGTTAATTGATCTTAAATCATTTAAGTTTTATGTCTCGTAACCTAATATTAATTTACGATATAATAATAAATTTATGTAAAAGTACTTATTATTCTATCAAATTATATTGTATTTTGAATTATTAAAAGGGCAAACAAATCCCAACAGATCTTAAAAAGTTATTTTGATCAAAAGCATACATTAAAAACATTTTATTAAAGAGATAAATGGCAATTATATCTTCATTTTATAGCTATACAAATATAAATAAATATATAAATTAAAAAAAATTAAAAAACAATAAAAACTGAAAATCACTATTTTGAAAATGTTTTAAAATTATTATTTTAAATCTTAATTATTGTGTGTTTTAAATCCTAACCCTACTTCCAACCCAAAACACCATGCACTCCTTTCAAAATTCCACCGCCTCAAATCTAAACTCTTAATCTAGATTAGTTAATCTAGAAATATAACTAATTTTTGCCTCTTTAATAAAGCATATTTTAATCATTGTAATTAGGTTTGGGCAAAAAAACAAATCGAAAAATCTGAACCAAACCCGACCCAGTAAAAATGAATTTGAACCGATCCAACCAGACATGAATACCAAATGGATCTTGTTTTACGGTATTTCAAATTATGATTTTTACCCGAACTGAAACCAAATGGATATTCGAAAAACCTAGAATTCAAAATCCAAAAAAAATTTTTTTACCAAACATGATCTTAATCTTTAATATGTATAAAAAACATTAAGCTATTATTGAGTATATAAACTAATTATCTATTATATGAATGATTAACTCAAATATCTACTATATATATATATATATATTATTTGGTTAATATTTATGTTTTTATGTTTTGACAATTGTTTTTGAAGTTCAATTATGAATATGTTTGCTTTTGAAGTTTAAATAATTTTGTTGTTTTTTTAATTTTAAATAGTTTTTTCTTATGTTTATAGAGTTCCTAGCTGTTAACTCTAATTTATTTACGTTTCATTATGTATGATTCTTGTTCGTAGAAAGTTTTGGTTTTTCATCATTCATAATTTGCATGGTGTTGTCACGTATAGTTCAGTGGCGAGTCTCGTATTGTTTATAGACGAATTTTCCAAAATTATTTTGAAGGACAACAATATGGTTTGTGTAAGCCAAATACACAAATTTATTGAAAATATGAGAATATATTGAATTTAGCAAGAATAAATTATTATTTTAATATGATAATCCGATTAATATCTAAAACCAAAACTATTTCGGATTCAAATCTTGGAAATGTAACTTAACCTGAACCAAACGAGACTAAATATGTATCGAATCCAACCCAAACTTTTATAAAAATGAATTCAAAAATTCAAAATTCAAATGAACATGAACCAAAACCCGATAGAAGTTTCGACTGCCCAGTCTTAATTTTAGTTCAAGATTTGTGATAAAAAAAAACTTTTAGGGTATCTGAAGGTATTGATCTTAAAAAAACTCAAAAGCAATTTTATTACTTAACATATTTATTCATTTTATTATAAAATTACCACATAATTCGTTAAATATTTTGTGTTCTTTTTGGTCTTTTTTGTTTTATTTTGTTTTGTGTTAAGTAAGTAATGTATACAAATATAATATATATACTATATAAAAGTTGAGGCTATAAGCCATCGAGGGCGTCCACGTAGGATTTTAAACGACCAATCGTATTATGAAAAATCATTATTTAAGTTTGCTATTTTTAAAAATGTTAATATTACCAAAAAAATGTTTATTTCAAACTAAAATATAAACCAATATCAAATAAGGTAAATTTACAAAAATATAAATACTATATTAAGTTAAAATAATGTTAAATATTTTTCGAAAAATTAATGAAAAGAATAATTAATTTAAAAATACAAGACTTTCAAACAAGTATCCTCTAGACTATATTTGCGAAGTGATTTTGCCACATGTTCTTTCTACAATCAATTTCACAAAACAAAAATGACATGGCTACTTAAATTGATGACAAGGCTTCCGGAAAAATATGACATGGATAATTTCATTTAATGTTGATTTATATTTTTAGCAAACTTATTATAATATGGTAATAATTCATATATTACATTTAATATTGATATTTCATTTTGGTAAACTTTTTTTAAATATGGTAATAGCTCATACATCATCTATAAAATAAATATATTCATATATAACATTTCAAATTTCAAAATGTTATTATTTTTGTATAATTATACAATTTGTATTACTAAAGCTTTCAAAAATTTCTACAATTTAAAAAAAAATTAAATATCTAATCGTAAAATCATTAGTTTCTTATATATCTACAAATTTTGTAAATATTGTTTTGGCTAAATTTTTGATAATTATATAATTTTTATTAGTTTTATGCAAATTGATTTAATATATATCAAATCTATATTAAATATTAGTAAGAAAATAGTAAAATATATAATATTTAATAAATTTATTTTTAAATATAAATTAGATTTAAAAATTTTATTACTGCACATGGTGGAGGAAAACACTTAGTGACAATATAAATCTAAAATTAAATTCATGATTTTCAAAATTTAGGTTATATACTATTGAAAATATTCAAAATAACATATAATATATATAAGTTGATATTATAAATCATTGAGAATGTTCACATATTATTTTAAAGCACCAAAAATATACCAAATCGTTTTTAATTTGGTATTTCTAAAAATGCTAATATTACAAAAACAATTATTTCAAAATAAAATATAAATAATTATCAAATAAGTTAAAACTTACAAAATTAAAAACATCATGTAAAAATCTATACTATATAAAATAAAGTTTCAAAACTTAACATAAAAAAAAATATAACAGTTAATTTAAAAATGCAATACTTTCAAACAATTATAACTATATAAATCTAATACACATGATTTACAAAATTTAGGTTATATACTGCTAAACATATTCAACAAAAATATGTACTATATGTAATTTGATGCAATAAATCATTGAGAATATCCACATATTATTTTAAAGCACCAAAATATGTCAAATGACCATTTTAGTTATTATTTTACAATTTTCAAGATTTTCAAAAAATGTTTATTTCAAAATAAAAAGGAAACTACTATTCAATTTAGTGAAAAGACAAAATTATTAAAAGAATCAATTTGATATATAAAGTAAACCTTTGAAAGACCAACATAAAATTAACTAACAAAAAAATCTTAAAGAATACAAGAATTTCAAATAGTAAAAACAATATGAATCTAAAGCACTTTTCATTACATACGAATCTAACAAATTATGATTTCAAAATGGAAGCTATTTCTTTCAAAAATATCAATAATAAATTTAGTAAATAAAATTGCCAAATAACTAAAAGAATCAGTTTATTATAAAAAATAAATGTTTGGAAGATCAACGTAAAATTAAGTAACAAAAATAATCTCAAAAATATAAGGATTTCAAATAAAAAAACAATGTAAATGTAAATCACTTTTTCATTACATATGAATCTAAATAACATATGATTTCAAAATTGAGGATATATATTATTTAAGTGTTCACATAGAATTTAAAAATATCATTATAAAAATATAAAAATCAGCATCTTAATTTGATAAAGTAAATAAAAATATTATTTTATTAAAAATAATTAACTTGATATATAAAATAAGATATAGTTGAAATTAAACAAAAAATTAACAAAACTAAAATTATTCAAAAAGAAATAAAGCTTTTTAAAAATATTTATTAATAATCACATATGTAAAAATAAATAAAAATCAGCACAAAACTATAAAAAGATAGATTAAAATTTTTAAAAATTATCTGATTATTTGTAATTACACAAAATATGTTTTTTTTAAACATGGTCATTAAAAATTATGCAAACTATATGGTGAATTTTCATAAGTCTTTATTGTAATTCACCGATAAAATTTATAGGACATATGCTTATGAAACTTTATTAAATCAATTAAAATAACATATAAAATTAAAAATTATCTCACACGAGTTCTATCAATGAAAGATATTTGAACTAGAATGTTATTAATATATATGACATCATAAAAAAATCAGAGAGGCTAAAAATTAAAAAAAAACAGTTGAAAATTCAAATAATATTTACAAATAATATTGACATTAGAGTATAGTCTCAGGTTCTCGACAACAGAAAATAAATATATGAAAAATATTCATTATACATTCGCCAGTTGGAAAATATGTTATCTAAGTTTATGAAATATGATGTGAACTGATAAAACATAATAATCACGCCATTAATTAATTTTGTAACTAGATCAAGTAGAAGATGTATCTAATATTTTTTATTTATATTTTTTTATTTTAATAAAAAAATTATTTAACATTGGTTTAAAGTTGTATATATTTATTTCTCTTTTTATTATATCTAAAATAAAATTACTATTTAAATTTCATAAAAATATTTATTATGATTGAACTCTAAATAAAATACTAACACATATGCATTTAAGCGACACCAGTATGAGTATTTCAAATACAAATATTCACAAAAATGTATAATACCTTTACTTTCATTGTAAAAAAATTGGTAAATCCAAAGTAAAGCGAGATATTGTGCATATGCTTTAGTTTTCTTATGTTTTTTTCAAATAGAAGTAAAGCTAGATATTGTGCATATGCATTAATTTTCTTATGTTTTTTCAAATAGAAAGATAGATAAAAAATTATAATAAAAATAATTATAAAGTGTACTATTTTTTTATTACGAATAGAATGATCAATAAATTGTTTTTTTAATAAGATTAATGAATAATATAAACACGATTATAAATACACTTGCACATTTATATACACAAAAAATATATCGAAATATTAGTTTTTTTGAAGAGTATAATTGTATAAAACTCTAAATAGAAAAAAAAATAAAGCATACTTTGAATAAGACTTCATATAAAAATGTATATAAACCAATTATACTTCATTATCTTAAAATTAATATAAAATGGTACAAATTACTAAAATAAACTCGCGCGTAGCACGAGTTGAAAATATAGTCTATACTATATAAAAGTTGACGCTATAAGCCATTGGAAGCGTCCACCTAGGATTTTAAAACACCAATCGTATTATGACAAATAAGTGATATATCAACTTTTTATAGGCTTTTAACATTTCATTTTAATGCATTTTGATTATTAGATTACATATTAGGTGTATAAATTGCATTAGAGTATTCTTTTGCATATTTATGGTTTGGATTGCACACTTGAGAAGTTTGAGGTGAAATTGTGAAGTTATTCTTGCAATTTCCAAAGTTTGTGACCGATTTGGATAGTCATCAAGAATTCAGGGACCATTCGTGCAAAATCAGAATATTCGTTTGGGTTAGATTGCAAAATCAGAAGTCCATGGGTTGATTCGTGGGATGTATATGCAATTTTGATAACTTTGGCCAAAACGAGAAGAACCAAAAAGGTGAAGGACCAATTGTGTAAATACTCTACAATTCACCATTGATGCTCTTCGTGAAAGATCCGCTTGATGCGATGTCGCCTCCGGAGCTGGACGACGATGGCTGCGGCTTGGAGATGTACTCACGACACCGGAAGCTTGGATAGAACGCCCATGGCTGCGGCGGTGGAGGAGCTCGCTGTGCTTGGTCCGGTGACGTCGTGGCGATGGAGGAGAAGCCCGGTCGCGAGTTGAGAGCACGGCGGTAGAGGAGTCACGGCGTGGCACGAACAGAGGACAAGGTGGTGGAGCGGCTGTGGCTGAGCGGCTTGAAGACGTGGCTGTATCTTGGACGCACCTTGGAGCGGACCTGCAACGCGGGAAGAAGAAGCCGCTCGGGATCTCAGACAAACTCGAAGCTGCACAGCGGCTTGTCAAAACGGCCTGATGAAGTCGCTGTGGTCATGGCATAGCGCGGAGCGGTTTAGTAGAGCGGGGAGAAGAGGCCGCGCGCTTCGATGATCCATTTACGAAATTAAAAACGTTGACCGGTCTAATCCAGTTTGACTCTGGTTCGTGGGGTCAAACCAGCTCGAGATTTACCACTTTATAAATATATTTAGACCTAAAACCCCTAGTTTTATCTCATTTTCTCTCAAAACTTTGTCTAAACTTGTAAAAACTTGAATCTTTTCATAATCTAAGGAAGTACTTTATCTTATATTTGTGTTTCTCTTGCTCATTAACATGATTAACCTTGATCCTTACATGGGTTTAAGGTTTCTCATGGAGATTAGTGAGTAGTGACCTTGTGATTCATGGGTTAAATAGATTA
>NC_027749.1:16865988-16869396 GCF_000695525.1 Brassica oleracea var. oleracea | reverse complement strand
GACATGGCAGTGATGCTTAGGCTAAATCTTATGTCACATCGGGCAACACTAGAAGGAAGAGAGCTCACCGGCATTGAGATAAGAATGGCTCAACAGCTCAAAGAGGTATTTTATTGGGTTGCACCAACCCAGCTGGAAGGTATATGCAATTCGACTTTAGAACTTCATTTTGAGGATATTTGCTTGCCATGTGTTGAAGAGATTGCCTCTGATTTGAATTCTCATGTGCTCATCAATGAATGTCTTGATCTGATATGTGAAACTAGAAAACTAGATGACTTGAGAGTAGAAAAGCTTGTTAGAGATCATATTGAAGTTTGTTTTGACAAGAACTATCTTTGTGCTTCAATTGATCTTGAATCTCAGTTTTTGATGCTTGATGAACCTAGACCTCTTCTTGAACTAGCTGATTTAGGGGATGAACTTGATGTTGATAGGCTCTTGTTTGAGATAGAAAACCCCTTTGTCAAAAACTTTCATGAGAATGAGAACATTGTGTTTTATTTGATTGATGGAGATAGAGTTGACTACTTGGTTAAAACTTCGTTTGAGCCTGTAGTTGAATTTGTGTCTCCACCAAATGCTTTTGATTCTTATGATCATCTGAACCTCAAGGAGAATTTCATAATTCATGTCACATCTTAGTGAAGCTCTTTGAGGAAAAATTTGTCTATTTTCTATGGACAGTAGTGTGCTCCTTTGCATACTTGGTTTCTTGTTCTAGTAGGAGAAGGACCAAAGGTGCATTGGCTCAATCTTTTGATACCTATGATTAGCAAGCACACAAAGTCAAGCTAGAGACTTAAAACAAGCTCATTTGGGAGGAAGTCCCATGTTTATCCATTGTATATATTTCTTTATCTTTTTTTCTTTTCAAGTTGTTTAATAAGTATAATTGAGGTCTTTTTTAGGTTAAGTCTAGATACCGACCTTCACTTCTCCGCTTCAGCCCATGTTTATTGGTGAAACAAATCTGAGGCCAAGGGTCCTCTACCACCCAATTCAGCCAATAACTCCAAGTAAGTGTCACTTCAGCCTTGTAAATATTCAGTTATCATGTTTATCTCTTTCCCTTAGATCTCTTCTTTGAGCTTACTCTCACACAAGGGACTGTGTGAAGTAAGTTTGGGGGAGAGTTTACTATCTCACATTGTTTTGTGTTTTGTTTACTTGCCATGAGTCTCATGCATTCAATTGCATACTTATTTGCATAGAAAATCCATAAAAATTGAAATTTTTTGAAGCATATAGGTCTCATTCATTTCGTGCATCATTTGCATCTTTAGGATTGAGTCTAGAAGCATTTAGATTGCATTCATGCATTGGAGCCTTGTAAAGAACACATGTCTAGAACTCAGTTTGACACCCTAGCTAAACATATCAAGTAGCTTAAGCATCTTTTGAAAAAGCTTGTAAGCTTCGAGCCTTGAAAACTCTTCTTGAAACTTGTTTGCTTGCTTGATGCTGACATTGCTCTTGAGGCCAACTCCAAACTGAATTTGGGCATAATGAACTTAATCTCTCTTGCATATGGACACTTGCATACTTGATCATGGATCTCATACACATTTGGGTTATCTTATTCCATTGTACCACTCTTTGTTAACCCAAATGGCACTCCCATGCCCATCAACCCTTACCTTTCTTTGAGACCAACATTAATTTTCTTGAGTGAGGCCTCTTTTTGATAGTTTGTCATGTGCAAAATCTTGAGAGTATTGGGAGCGACATAGATTTGTTCTCATCTCTTGCTATCATAGGGGACCTCATTTGAGCTAGCATTTAGGATGGTAATTGGGTTTGTGTGATTTAAAGTTTAAAAGTCTTGGGTTTGGGAAGAGAGAATGGTGAAAGAGATGAGCAAAAAAAGTGTTAAGAGAAGAAAAAAAAACCCTAGGGACTAAAAAATAAAAATTAAAATAGCTCTAGATGTGTCGAATAAGACTTTTCGAAAGAAAAATAAAACAATAAGATAGTGGGGAAAGAAAAGAAAAAGAGTTAGAGCTAAGTGTAAAAAAAAAATGAAGAGTCCCTTGTTGGTTAGATCAAAGGAAAAAAAAAAGTTCATTAGGTGAGGGATGAGAGTGATTGTCTACTTTTGATTTTGGGATAAAAAGGGTAGAACTTTAAATCACTTAGGAAAATGGTAGAATGATGAGAATTGATCTATGTATGCATGAATTGTTTCTAGTCTTAGATAAATTTTGCATAATGATCAAGCTCCTTTTTCTTGAGTGATTGCCACATTAAAATGATGCATTTGAACCCTCTTCTTCATTCAAATTAGACCATTTGCTCACCAAACCAAATGATTGAGATCATGTGCCCATTTGTGAGAATTCACCTTGTGTGTGTGTGTGTGAATCAATGTGAGAGTTGGTTGAAGGAACTTGTTGGTTGATGAGCATTGCAACTTGTGTAGAGGTATAAGAGTATTGATAGGCCTAGAGAAGCTAGAGTAATAAGAGAGTTGCTCATGCTATATGTTTCTCTTAGGATGTTCGATTGAGTGCTAGAAAGTGTTTCTTTTGGTTATGAGCTCCCATTTTCAAACCTTTCTCCCTTGAGTTCTTGAAAGTTTACTTGTGGACAAGTAAAGAACTAGTTTGGTGGAGTTGATATATCAACTTTTTATAGGCTTTTAACACTTCATTTTAATGCATTTTGATTATTAGATTACATATTAGGTGTATAAATTGCATTAGAATATTCTTTTGCATATTTAGGGTTTGGATTGCACACTTGAGAAGTTTGAGGTTATTCTTGCAATTTACAAAGTTTGTGACCGATTTGGATAGTCATCAAGAATTCAGGGACCATTGGTGCAAAATCAGAATATTCGTTTGGGTTAGATTGGAAAATCAGAAGTCCATGGGTTGATTCGTGGGATGTATATGCAATTTTGATAACTTGGACCAAAAAGAGAAGAACCAAAAAGCTGAAGGACCAACTGTGCAAATAATCTACAATTCACCATTGTTGCTCTTCGTGAAAGATCCGCTTGATGCGATGTCGCCTCCGGAACTGGACGACGATGGCTGCGGCTTGGAGATGTACTCACGACACCAGAAGCTTGGATAGAACCACAACCACATCCCACATGCATGTCAATTTGTTACCATTTGACCAAGTGCTAAAATCAAAGCATCCGAAGCTTCTCACCACTGTGTTTGGTTCTCTTCTCGTCGCCATTGAAATGTATGATTTCATTTTTGTTTCTACCAAAAAAGAGAGTTAAAGGACTTTTTGGGACTTGTGTGTTACTAGTCATTGATCTTTTATATTGATAAAATATAAAAAAGAAATCTATTTTAAAGTATATTATTTAGTTTGAATTGGTCAAACAAAAAATAATTTTACTCTTTAATTTCTTGGTCAAAATGTGGAATAAATTCACATAATAATTGA
>NC_027749.1:16862339-16865927 GCF_000695525.1 Brassica oleracea var. oleracea | reverse complement strand
TTCTATAAAAGGGCTTGCTAGCATTATAGAAAATACACACATTCATATAATCAAGAAACATTTCCCCCACTCAGAATAGTTATGCTAGTATTTTTTTTTATTTTGAGTCTGAGAGTACATCACAGAAATAGGGTCGATAGATCCTGTTTTTCGGTGATGGTAAACAGAAACAATGCTGCAGTTGTATCCTGGTAATCTGAGCGCCATGAAACCGTCACACTACGGGACGTTTAAAGATTTAAGGAAAGAGATTAACTATCTCGACTCTTCAATTCTTCTTTATTTTTATATTTCGGTATTGAAATTTTAATTTATGTTCTTATTATTCTTTACAAATATCAGTTGTCCTATGGTAGTAAAATAAAGCTCTTACACTCTTAAATCTTTAAATATTGTTTATGCTTTTGTACTAACAATACTGATATTTTGTTGAAAGTTTTTTCTAAGAACGGGTTTATATGAAATAAGGAATTAAATTATTCTTGGAACCGGGAAATGCAAGATGATGGAAATCATTTTTTCATCAGAATTATCGTTTATTTATTATTATAGTTTTCAGTCAATTGTTTCTTTTGTTGAGCAGGTGTTCATCTTCCTAACAATCAAACTGGAAAACAAATGCAGGGTTTGTTGAGTTATTTTATTGCAGTTTTTAATAGAATAAAAAAAAAGCTGTTGGTTTTTAATTTTGATTTTGGTTTGACATGTTCAAAGCACTGATTTGGTTTCCATTGTTTTTAACTCTTAAAACGTTTTTTGTAAGAAGAAAAATGCATACATTTTTTTTTTAATTTACTGCCTCATAAAGGTGTTTAAGTTGTGTGGATGGAAACAGATTTTGTGAGTCGACATCCCAAATTAAATTTGGGAGAGGTCTGCCACATATAAATCATTTGTCATAGGAAATAAAATGTTTGTTGATACTGATCAAAACATTTATATTTCGTCAATGCTTAAATGCAATTTGTAAAAGGATTGACCATGAAACTTCTAAAGCCAATATAACTGAAACTGACATGTGTTTTGTAGTTTCTAAAATCAATATGGTTGAAAATAACCATATAAGATGGTGGTTTTGATGGCACAAATAATATCTTGTAATGATATGTATATTTGAAAAAAAAAAGCAAAATATGTGTTTGGAAAAATCTAAAACATACAAGTTGGATTTATAAATCAACTTAAGAGAACTATGAAGATAGTTGTTTGAAAAATGTGAATTTCTAAAAATGAAATACATTTTTTTAAGAAAATTGTAATAATTTTCGAAAATGCTTTTATTTATTTAAATCTAAAGGAATTGTAGATTAACTTTCTAAACTTTTAGGAGATGTTAAATATAAATGTGCATGTTTTTTGAGTTATCTCAAGAAATGTGCGAGAAGCTTTGCTTGCCATATAAAGTCGTTGGCAAGAGGTCATATGAACTTAGTGATAGTTATCACAACATGATTTAAAAAAAAAAAAACTAGTGTCATACACTGAGTTTTGTGTATAATGGTACCTAACTGACTGGAGATCCCAAGAAATAGGTTCAAGAAGACAACTAAGTCAAACTAAATCTGCCCAAAGCACTGTAAGACTTCGGTCTAAACCCAGTTCCTATGATGATTAAACAGTGCTACATGTAAGGAATATAAGATAAGCATTAGTTTTTAATGATTTGTGTCCATAGCTTTGAGATATGAATGGAGTAGTACATGATACTCCTCTAAACAAAGCTAATGGCAAATCACCTAGTGAGTGTGAAATGGGGCCGTTTCTAGGAGAGTGAAGGAAAGGCTATATTCTCCAAGTTCACTCATGATTAACCAGGACTGTTCACGGCCAAAATGAACACAATAGAGAACCTAGTTCTGTGAGAGAATGAAGCTGTGTTATAGATATTGTCTAGGTTTACACCAAAGCCCGGGAGGTTCAAGACATCATGGCCACCTCCTGGCCGAGTAAATCCGATAGCTATTAACAATGACTGGTTCAAGGCTGAAAAATTGCTACCAACTCATCATGCAGTGGATTTTTCGTTTGTACTCTCAAAAGTCCTTAGATCGAGTCTTGTCTAGGAAGTCAAGTCTCTCGAGTCGTCTAGTGTCTAGAGTCATTTCTATTCATGTGGGAGATTGTTGGAACTATTTTTTTGAGCATTATGAAAAATGTATTCATATGCTAAAAATAGAGTTAGTGTGAATGAGAAATGGAAGTTCAAAGAGGATTGATTATAAATCTTAAAATGACATTTGTAAAATGTCCCACATTGAAAATATGAGGAAAAAAATCCTTTATATTTAAAATGGAGAAATCACAACAAAGCTCAAAGCTTTAATATACTTAGTATATTGTAAAGAGGAGATATCCGTACCGAGCTAAGGGTTTGGACTTCGGATTTGGTAAATTGACCAATTGATCAAATGGTTAATCTTTTGATCTAAGTTATTTTTTTTATTGTTGACAAAGTCAAAATAAGAATATAAAAATATCTCCTATAATTATGATGGTGATGTGATTTAATGGTATTTAGTGCAAAGTCAATTTGATTTTGTAACCTAAAACATTTATGCACAATTAAAAGAATTATTATGATAATAATTCAGTCTCCATGTTTAAGGTTGTCCGTTAGAAAACGTATGGATTATGGGCTATATAAGAAAGACATAATCATCTCATTTCATACACGATCAACAACAAAAAAAAAAAAGATCATTCCACTTGAATAATTTATTTTTTAGTTTTTTGAGTATGAGAGTACATCACAGAAATAAGGTCGATAGATTCTGTTTTTCGGTGATGGTAAACCGAAACAATGATGCAGTTGTATCCTGAGAATCTGAGCGCCATGAAACCGTCACACTACGGGGCGTTTAAAGATTTAAGGAAAGAGATTAACTATCTCGACTCTGCAATTCTTCTTTATTTTTATATTTCGGTATTAAAATTTTAATTTATGTTCTTATTATTCTTTACATTTATTTTTATATTTCGATTTATGTTCTTATTATTCTTTACAAATATCAGTTGTCCTATAGTAGTAAAATAAAGTTACTACACTCTTAAAAGAAAACGTTACTATTCACAGTGTGTGTTAATGCTTTGACTTGTCTGATTTAATTATCAAGATTAACGTTTTTTGTTTCATTGTTACAGGTTCAAGACATCATGGCCACCTCCTCGCCGAGTAAATCCGATAGCTATTAACAATGACTGGTTCAAGGCTGAAAAATTGCTACCAACTCATCACGCAGTGGATTTTTCGTTTGTACTCTCAAAAGTCCTAAGGTCGAGTCTTGTCTAGGAAGTCAAGTCTGCCGAGTCGTCTAGTGTCTAGAGTCATTTCTATTCATATGGGGGATTGTTGGAAATATTTTTTGAACATTATGAATAAGGTATTCATATGTCAAAAATGAATTTTTATTTGAATGAGAAATGGAGGTCTAATGTGTGTGATTTGAGAATCTTGTATAAAGTAGCAAATACATACATTAGATATTTGATCTTGGATTTGGGTTTTGATTTGTTAGTTGGACTTCATGTTCATTAACTTAAATCAAATATATATTGATCTTTTATATTGATAAAATATAAAAAAGAAAT
>NC_027749.1:16858715-16862254 GCF_000695525.1 Brassica oleracea var. oleracea | reverse complement strand
GTGCTTGGTCCGGTGACGTCGTGGCGATGGAGGAGAAGCCCGGTCGCGAGTTGAGAGCACGGCGGTAGGGGAGTCACGGCGTGGCACGAACAGAGGACAAGGTGGTGGAGCGGCTGTGGCTGAGCGGCTTGAAGACGTGGCTGTATCTTGGACGCACCTTGGAGCGGACCTGCAACGCGGGAAGAAGAAGCCGCTCGGGATCTCAGACAAACTCGAAGCTGCACAGCGGCTTGTCAAAACGGCCTGATGAAGTCGATGTGGTCATGGCATAGCTCGGAGCGGTTTAGTGGAGCGGGGAGAAGAGGCCGCGCGCTTCGATGATCCATTTACGAAATTAAAAACGTTGACCGGTCTAATCCGGTTTGACTCTGGTTTGTAGGGTCAAACCAGCTTGAGATTTACCACTCTATAAATAGATTTAGACCTAAAACCCCTAGTTTTATTTCATTTTCTCTCAAGACTTTGTCTAAACTTGTAAAAGCTTGAATCTTTTGATAATCTAAGGAAGTACTTCATCTTATATTTGTGTTTCTCTTGCTCATTAACATGATTAGCCTTGATCCTTACATGGGTTTAAGATTTCTCATGGAGATTAGTGAGTAGTGACCTTGTGATTCATGGGTTAAATAGATTAAGGTGATTAAGTAGATATTTAGGATGTTTATTGCTTGATTAACATTGTTCTATGCTTGCTAAGTGTTCTTAATGCTAGATTAGACTTGATCACTCTCATCTAGACCTTAAGCTATTTTACGCCCGAAAGGTGTTTGTTAAAATGCTTGAATGAACTTAGTATGTTTATTGCTTGATTAGACTTGATCACTCTCATTTAGACCTTAAGCTATTTTACGCCCGAAAGGTGTTTGTTAAAATGCTTGAATGAACTTAGTATGTTTATTGCTTGATTAGACTTGATCACTCTCATTTAGACCTTAAGCTATTTTACGCCCGAAAGGTGTTTGTTAAAATGCTTGAATGAACTTAGTATGTTTATTGCTTGATTAGACTTGATCACTCTCATTTAGACCTTAAGCTATTTTACGCCCGAAAGGTGTTTGTTAAAATGCTTGAATGAACTTAGTATGTTTATTGCTTGATTAGACTTGATCACTCTCATTTAGACCTTAAGCTATTTTACGCCCGAAAGGTGTTTGTTAAAATGCTTGAATGAACTTAGTATGTTTATTGCTTGATTAGACTTGATCACTCTCATTTAGACCTTAAGCTATTTTACGCCCGAAAGGTGTTTGTTAAAATGCTTGAATGAACTTAGTATTGTCTTTTACATACTTGGCCAACGACAGTTGATGTCCGAGATGTTTAAGTGGTTAGTAGACTTACGATTCATGCATGCTTGATTGTGTTAGCCAACGACAGTTGATGTTTAATTCATGATTAGCATAGGAGTTTTTGCCACGACAGTGGATTAATCTATATTGAATGAGATCTAGACCTATAGACTTGTTGATTGTTTTGTTTGAACATCGTAGATTGAACCTTGATCACCTTATATCAATTATCATTTTCCATGGATCCATCCTTAGCATTTGACTGAATTATTGCACTTATTTCTTGATTGGATTTGAGATCACCTTGTTTATATTCCTAGGACATTAGTTTGTTACAAAATCATTCATATTCTTGTTTGCTTAGATTAAGGAAGCTTGTGTATTCTTGGTGTTATAGATCATTAGTTCCTTGTGGATTCGATCCTAAAATGCTACATTGACATATCATTCGATTGTGGTATTGTTGGCACATTAAGTTAATTGGTGTGTGCTTAAACGCGTAATCAATAAGCATTTTAATTTGTTATTTTTAAATATGTCAATGTTTCCAATAAACTGTTTGTTTCATAATAAAAATAAATCAATATCAAATAAGAAAAACTAACGAAAGTAAAAACTTTATACATATATTAATCTGAGATATATATATATATATATTAATTTCGAAATTTAAAATAAATTAACTAAAAATAATAATTAATTTTAAAATGCAATAATTCAAACAATTATAACTATTAATTTAACTCATGATTTTCAAATTTAGGCTATATGCTATTGCAAATATTCATAAATAATATACATTATATATAAGGTAAGAATATAAATCAGTGAGAAACAATTCATTATATTCTGAGTATGATTTAGAAAATTGCATAAAATTATTTAAAATAAAATAGAAACTAATATCAAACAAGATAAGTTACCAAAAGTAAAATATTATAAATAAATTTACTTACTAAATATAATATTTCTGAAAATGTAATATTAAAATAAAATACCAAAAAGAATTAATATTAAAAATATAAAGACTTTCAAACAATTATAAGCAAATTAATTTAACTCATGATTTTTAAAGTTTATGCTATATGCTATTGAAAATATTTAAAAATAATATATACTATATATTAGGCTATAAGTAATTGAGAGTATACACATAGGATTAGAAAAAAAAAACAATCAAAATATGAAAAATCATAATTATATTTTACTTTTTTTTAAATTTAAAATTTCCAAAATTGATAATACAAAATGGAATTCAACAGCAAATAAGATAAACTATTAAACAAAATTTGAGGGTATAAATCATTGATAGCGTCCACATAAAATTTAAAACAACCAATCATATTGTTACAAATAAACATTTTAATTTGTTATTTTTAAATATGTCAATGTTTCCAAAAAAAAAACCGTTTATTTCATAATAAAAAAGAAATCAATATCGAATGAGGCATACTAACAAAAGTAAAAACATTATATATATATATATATATATTAAATTAATATATATATATATATATATATATAATAATAATAATTTCGAAATTTAACATAAATTAACTAAAAATAATAATTAATTTTAAAATGCAATAATTCATACAATTATAACTATAAATGTAACTCATGATTTTCAAATTTAGACTATATGCTATTGAAAATATTCATAAATAACATACATTATATATAAGCTAAGAATATAAATCAGTGAGAAACAATTCATTATATTTTGATTAGGATTTAAAAAAGGGGTTTTTGCAGAATTGACCTATAATTTAAAGTCAAACACAAAACTAACCTCTTTTTTTTTTGTAAATTGGTTTTGCCTTATTCACCCCACAAGTTCATATAATTTACGAAAATGCCATCAATTTTTTTTTACTTTTTTTTCAAAAATAACATTTTTACTCTCTCACCCTCATCATCTTCAAGTAATTACAAGATTGCCATTGTCATCAATCCCACAACCACCATGAACAACCAATTTGAAGCTCTTAATGCTCTCAAAATCGATTTACCCTTCTTCTTTTTCCATTTTTGTGAACTAAACACAACATATCTCTCACTTTCTCTCCACAATGAGCTAAAAAACCCAACATTTTGATTCTAAATTTTTTATGGTTCATAGAGTCATAGAAGCTAACGATTCTGGGTGGGTTACTTTCGTTTGTGATTCTGTGTGCTTGGAGAAGCCTTATGTATGCTAAGGAACTTATCTCACCAATTTAAGGTATGACATCGAGTTTTTTTCCAGAT
>NC_027749.1:16822496-16856636 GCF_000695525.1 Brassica oleracea var. oleracea | reverse complement strand
AAAGTATTTCATGATTCACTACTTCCACTCATCTATCTTCAAAACAAATCAATTTTATCATATCTTAATTTATATCACTTAAAACTGTTTATAATTACTTGATTTTTATTTTTCACGCATCAAAATATTTTTTTACAAGATTTATAAATTATTTTTAAAATAAACCGGTACCAGACGACTTACACTTCAGTCTTCCAGACGACTTCCAACATCTCAGATGACTCAGACGATTTACTAGGGCTATATTCGTAAAAATGGCTTCTTTTTTTTGTTTGGTCACAATGGGCTGAGCTGTAATTTCACTAGGCTTTTAGGTTAGTTTTGCATTTGATTTAAGTTTGGGTATAGGTTTGGGGTTAAAATCAAGTTGTGGGTTAGTTTTGGCAAAAACCCCTTTAAAAAATTCCATATAATCATTTAAAATAAAGTAGAAACCAATATTAAACAATGTAAGTTAACAAAAGTAAAACATTATAAATAAATTTACTTAATAAATAATATTTTTCGAAATATAACATTAAAATAAAATACAAAAGAAGAATAATATGAAGAATACAAGACTTTCAAACAATTATAAGTAAATTAATTTAACTCATTGTTTTCGAATTTTAGGCTATATACTATTGAAAATATTTTAAAATAACATATACTATATATTATGCTATAAGTCATTGAGAGTATACACATATGATTAGAAAAAAAAACAATCAAAATATGAAAATCATAATTATAGTTTACTATTTTTAAAATGTTAAATCCAAAATTGATAATGCATAATCAAATTCAACATCAAATAAGGTAAAATAATAAATAAATCATTAAAATTCAATTGATTCATAGATATATATATATATTTGGAAATTTAATAAACAAATTAACCAAAATAATATAAAATATAAAGATACAATATTTTTCCTTCCAAGAACACAAAATAAAAATATACTCTTCAAAATAAAATTTCAAAAAGTGTATTTTCAAAATAAATTATAAATCAATATCAAATGTGTTTTGTAATAATATCCGAATCAAAAAACCAAACATAGTCATCATAAACAAGGAACTTGTCAAGAATATATGATTTGAAGTGAATGACCAATAACGAGGAATGATAAATAGTACAAAAAAAAATATAAAACATTCACGACATAATGTAGACATACAAAGCCAAAGACAAAATCCAATAGACGAAAAATGTATAACACCAAAAAATTGGATAGAGTAGATAAGAATTCCAATATAAGAAAAAGATTTGAAATTTACATTCGCTCTATCTAAAAAATGTTAAGTAAGAGAACAGAGAGAGAGAGTCGCAAGCCATAATTTATTTATGAGTTTCAAATTATTTTAATCAATCAAAACACTAACAAATTTATTTATCCATTAAAATTTTAAATATTAATCAACACTATTATTTTATGTTTGTACAAATATTCGTTTAAGCTATACTAAAATAAACCTATCATGATCTGATCCACAAGATTTTTAAAAATTATTGTTATTAAAGCAAACTAAATGATGAATTCTTATAATCATTAGTCTCATTCACCTCATATAACATATAAAGTTTAAGATGCTCCCGGTTGAGTTATGTTGAAGAAAATATTTAGAGAACAATGTTTACAAGTTAGAAAAAAAAAAGAGTCTAAAAAAGTATGTGAAATAAGTTAATTAAGATTTTTATTAAAATTATAAGGATGGCCAGCAGTAAATTAGCATGAATGATAACATAAAAAAATAATAGAAAAAATAATCAATATGAATTTATCCTCAACAAACTAAAACCATACAAATTTACAAACTTATAACATTTTAAAAAAAATTCAAGATTACAACGAGTACGTTATCTAAAACGTTCGTTATCTTATTGTCAGCATTTAACAACTAGAAATATTTTTTTATCAAATTATATAATAGTTTTTAAAGGATCTTAAAAATATTCATAGAAACTCCAAAATAAACATATATTATCTATCATACCAAAATAATATTTTTTTCATATAAAAAAGTAAAATGTGATATATTGTAATGCATTATACAATCATACAAGTTTCACTACTATATAACTAAATAACTAGATCAAGTAATAGATAAATATTATACTTTAGGTTCTCTATATTTTTTAATTCAATAAATAAAATGTTAATTAACATTTGTTTAATTCATTATATTTACTTTAAATTTATATTATCTTACAAATATTATTTAATATTAATTAAAGTTCATCAAAATATTTGTTGCGATTAAATTTTAAATCTAAATATTATACTATTAGATATATATATATATATGTATAACAATCACACATTGATTATAAAGTTTCCTGAATATGATGCAAAATTAGATATTATGTAGATAGTTTAATCGCTTATGTTATTCAAATAAAATATATATAATTTTTTGATAAAATATTATAATATATTAACAATCTACATGCATTGAGTAATCTACATAATATTTTAAAATATAATTTAATATTTTCAAAAACTATGAATATACTTATAAACATGATTATTGCATCTATAAATACAAATAACTAAATAGCTAATAACATGGTATAATTAGAAATAAAAATAAATATTAAAATCAATAAATCATATTTTAAATAAAAAAATTATATAAATCAATTAAATTGTTAGCTTAAAAGTTATTATAAAACTAAACTAAATTATTAATACACACTTGCGCTACTATAAAATCTAGTATAACAAAGCGAAGAAGTATAAGTAATTTAAAGATAACTAAAATAGTACCATTATCATCCTTTCTACCATCTCCTACCGCCCCCTTCCTTCTCTCTCTCTCTCTCTCTCACTCTCAAAAGGGAAAAAAAAATCTAGAAGATCGATTTCACCATCCTCGGTAAGTTTCCTCTCTCCACAATCCATAAAATATTTCGTATTTGTACTCTTTGCCTCCTCTCTTTCTCCATTGTCGACGTATCTCTCTGTGCTTATATATATATATTTTTTTTTTTTTTTTTTTTTTTTATTAGATCCCTCTGTTCCATATGCTTTGTTCTGCTCCTGGGAAAAAAAAATGTTTAATTGGGAAACCCTAATAAAACATATTAACGAATCTGACGAAATCTATGGTCTTTTCTTGTTCAAATCCTTAAATCTGATTTTGGCTTTTTAGATTCACCTAAGCCCTTTTCACAAAATTGTGTTCTTGACAAAAAAAAATTGGAATGTGTTTGAAACTAATCTTAGATTTTGCGAATGTGACTCGAACCCATGTGAAAAGTAAAGATCTTTTACCCAAAAAAAAAATTGTGGGTTTTATTTGCAGAAGTTTCTTATAATGGATGAAGATGGATTGAGCAACCGGGATTGGGGTTATTACGACCAGTCTCAGTTCAGACCAAGTTTAGGTTTTCAACTAATACCAAGTATTGTTGACCGTAACGAGAAGCAGTTTCTCTGCCCTCAGAACCCAAACTTCATAACCACCAATAATAGCTACTGTGGTGGTGGTAGTAGCAGCAGCAATGTCATGTCGTTTCCGCGCGATTACACTTCCTCCGATGCACCGTTCATGAGCTACAGCTGGTTAAACCAGCACAGAGATAGCAAGTTCTTTAACAACTTACCTAACCCTTCAAACCATCACACGCTTCTAGATCCCAGGGCTCAGCCAATGCAGCTTCTGCAGATTCCTAAACCCGAGGCGGGCGAGGTCTATGAGTCTCTTAAGAGAAGGCAATGCGGTGGTGGTCAGAGAGCTGATCCCAAGGCAAAGAAAGAGAGGAAGCTGAAGGACAACATTGTTCCGAGAATGCAAAGGGAGAGAAGTCCTTTGAGGAAGAGCATAGAGATGGTGATAAATGGTGTTACAATAGATATTGGTTGTCTACCAGTTCCGGTTTGCTCGTGTACCGGGTTGTCTCAACAGTGTTACAGGTGGGGTTGTGGGGGATGGCAGTCTGCGTGTTGTACAACCAATGTGTCAATGTTCCCTTTGCCAATGAACACTAAAAAGCGCGGTGCTCGAATCGCCGGAAGGAAAATGAGCCAAGGTGCATTTAAGAAAGTTCTTGAGAAACTCTCTGCTGATGGTTTCGATTTCTCAAACCCTATTGATTTGAAGTCTCATTGGGCAAAACATGGAACCAACAAGTTTGTCACCATCAGATAGAGACCAAACCTCTGTCCTTTTTTTTTTTTTGTTTTTTCGTAAGATTCGGAATCAAGTTTTGTTTGTTTCCTAAGGCTATGTTGTAGAACTCAGAATCAAACTCGGCATGTAACTCAAAAACGTACCTCTTTTCTTGAATTTTTACCGGTAAAAAAATTGTATTATGTACAGAACCAGAACCAAGTGAAAAGAATCAATCTCATCCAGATTTGCTGAACGTTCTCTAGAACGTAATCAAATCTGGCATTGTGTAACAAACTGGTTGGTTCGATACTACAAGAGGCAGAGGATCTTGATGATATTCTTGAATCGCTTTTTCGCTGAAACAATACTCGTCGTCTTCGAAAGTCTGCCATTTGTCTGTTATGATCGTCTGCAATCTCGGTTTCTCCAACAGTACAATGGCTTTCTCCACGACTTCTTCTTCTTGCTTTTGCTCATCTTTTTCGACGCTTTTGACCATTTTCTCCATTGCTTCGACTTCCGCCATCGGTATAGTAACAAACTGAGGCGTATCCCGCGCGTTTGAGACGCCAAAGCCTTTGCAGAATTCGAAGTACATAGCGAGATCTTCTCCTTGAGACGTCGCCTTGTTGACGATCTTTAAACTCCTGGCGGCGTCTGTTTTGCCGGCCGCCGGGAGGATTTTGATGATTCCGCTGCATATTCTACCGTAAATGTTGATGCTCTCGAGGACGATACAATCCATGGCTTCTAGGATCAACGCTCTCTTCATGTTATCGGCAATAGGACGTATCTGAAGAATCAAATCGAGAAGAGACTGCAGTTTTTGTATCCTATCAAGCTGTTGCTTCACGGAATCGACTTTGTCAGATCGTAGATTCGCGCGGGTGCGGCTGATCTGATCGGCTGTGAAGGAAGAGTAGCTGTTAAGGAAAGCGAAGTAAGCTCGAACGAAGATGTTGAACCCCCAGGTTCTGCTGAGAGATGAATGTCCGTCGGAGAAATCGGAGAGATCGAAAGGAAGACGACGAATCTCTCCGACGACGGAAGGGACTTTGCAGCTGATTACACCGTGGAGAAGCATCAGGGATTTGAGCGCGACGATCCAGCTTCGCGTGTGGTTGACGCGGGAGGATAGAGCGTGGACTAGAGTTTTGAGGTTGAGAGGAGAGGCTTTGATCCATTTGTAGACGCGTTGAGCGTTCGAATAGTCGACGGAGGAGTCGTCGTGGGAGGTGGCTTTGATGATGGCTGCTTCGAGATCCGTGTTCCGGTATGAAGCTCGCCGTGAGAATCCGACGGCTAATAAGCTTTTCTGGTCTTTTATCGCAGCAGCAGCTCGTTTCCAGAGCTTCATCGTCGAGCCCCCTCCCTCCTCTCTCGTCGTATTCTCTGTACCTTTAGTCTTCCCCAAGAACAAAAAGTCGTCTCTGTAAATCTTCTTTTTCCTATTTTTGAGTTCTTTGTCTCTGTATTATCCGTTATAACCGTTGAAGCCGCTCATTTTCAAAAGAAGAACATTTTTAAATAGAAAAATAAAAGCTGTCACATGTGACCGGTTTGATTACGTTTAAACCAAACCAAAATCGCATAAATCATGATTTGGTTTTGTCTTTTTATATCCAGCTTGCAAATAGTAAACAGGGATTTTTGGTTCGGATTGCTAGTTTGGCTCTTCCTAAAATCTATGTAGAGACGTGAAGTTTATCAAACCAAAATTTTCATTGAAATTCTATGATTCGGAAACAAACAAAACCGGATTGAACAAACTTACTTTCAGTCTCCTCCACTATAAACGTAAAGGAGAGATTTGAACTTGGGATATTATGGGTGCATTAGGTTAGGTTTTACCATCTGAGCCACTGAAAATTTCATATTTTTACATGTAAAATTTTAAATATTATAATAACTCTGGGTGCACGCGCCACCACTCTCCGTAACGTGGCTTTGCCTCTGCTTGTAGTTGCTTAGACCATATGTTTTGGAAATTTTATTTAATATATAAAAATATTAAAATTATACTATATATGTATATATGTTAATATCATTTAAATTTAAATATATACCATAAAAATATGTAAATATGATTGTTTTGATATATTTACCATAAAAGTTGTTATTAAAAAGAGTGATTATTTTGATTTATGTGTTCGTGCCAGTTTAGTTATATATATGTAATAGTTACTTGCTTCTTAATTATTCAGCATATATTTATTATATTATATTATATAAAATGCAAAATAAATAATAGCGTATTTAAAAACATTGCATATCGAATATTTATTCCGCGCAAAACACGGATCTTAACCTAGTTAGTAAATATACAAGGATCTAGATTGCATGGAGATTGCATGGAAACCCTGTTGTTTTAGAAATGTTTCAGATACAAAATCCCTTGAAATTTTGAGGAAACACATTTTTTTATAAAATCTTATTTTGAAAACACAGTTTTATTTAGAAACGTGAAAGAATGACTATTTTTCATTTGATGGTAGTGATTACTTGTTTAATTTTATTTTTGTATACTTTCATGACTAGTTATTGATTTGTATTTTAATATCATCTTTTCATTTCAGTATAATGATTTGACTTAGAATAAATCTCACTATATTGTTTTATCGAAGGATAACATGTTTTATTTTCTAATTTTTGATTAAAAAGTTTATAAAATGTAAAAACAAAAACAACATTTACTTTGGTTTTCTATCTTAGAAAAATCAAACAAATAAAAAAACTGAAGCTCACATGTTGATTAATTGTATTTACACATATACATTAGACACTTCTAAAACATTTTCATTTCTATTTTTTTTAAATCATGTTTCAATGTTTTGAACCGTTTAGTTTTCACATATCCGTTTTCAATTCCTTGCAATCTAGCAGAGGATATACACTACACCAGTTTGCACAGTACATCATTTAACTGGTATTAAATGGCATTATATACGCTGTCTATTTTATTCTATTTGACTTCAATATATTTAACCTCTTTAAGATGATATATATGACAATATAAGCAATAAAGTTTAATTAAATGGCATTATATATGTTGTGTATTTTATTCTTTTTGACTTCAATATATTTAACCTCTTTAAGACGATATATATGACAATATTTAGTAACATTGTTTTTATATCTTTTTTCTGTTAAATAAAATATATTTTACCTCTTTAAGATGACAGAATAACACTATACATATGGTGAATTGACGATAAAACACACATTACATATACTATAAGAAAATAAGAATAAAGAGATAAGACACATCATAACTAAGATCATCAAAGACAAACAAAATATGATTTCACAGGCAACTTTCATATGCATATTGATGATCTCACTCTTTGCTCTACATCAATGTATGCATATATACTTTTCTTCATATATGTGTAACAGCTTTTTTCTTTATTTTTGACATCTTTAATATTTGGTAAATAATGTGTGGTTTCCAATTATGTGTAGGCGGGCAGATGGATGTTGGAGAAATAGATAGTTCGAGCAAGTTCTATGTTCCAAAGTGTTAACGGAAATGTGGATTTGGTGCAGAAATAGATTGTTGGTGCTGTCACAGAGATTCATCGCTATGTTACTACAACGTAGATGATTGCGTTGACGACAACCATTGTCCTCTTTAGGACTAAATTTTTAGACATTAATGCACCACTATGATTTTTTTCCAAATTTAAAAGGTTTACTGCTTTTGGTAACAACCATATCAATGTATGACCTATTTTAAATAAATATTTCGGCTAGTCAATCCAAAAATCCACAAATTTGTTTTGACATCCAAATTAGATATCAATTTGGTCAACTTTTAACTGCTCTTTAATAAATGTTAAGTATTAAAGGGTAAGCAAAACGAGCCCATATGTAAGCATCAAAACATAAAAGTTCCCCAATTTTCATTTTTAAATCTCTAATTTGTTCTCTTAAATTTTGTTATTCTTCAGTCGTTTGTTGCAACAAATCACAGATTGTTCTTATGTTTCATTCTCGGGTTGTTTTCATAAGAACAAAATCCCATGTATTTTTTGATGATCGAACAATCTTGAAAGTTGGTCGGTCACATGACGTCTTTATGGCGACTCCAGCAGATACAAAATTTCCATTGAAATTTTGATCTTTCGTGATCAATTTTTTTTTGTAAGAAGGGAATTGATCGTTTTCTCAAAGATTTATCCTACTCATGACTCAATATTACGACCTTATCAGTTCAAAAAAAATAAAATATATTACGACCTTATCAAGCCAGTTTGTTCGTGTTATCCATTCGGTTTTTATCAGTTTGATATGAAAAGATGTAGCTACTTATATGATCTCATTATAAGTAACTTTAGTATTTATAAATATGTTGTAAAAAAAAGGTATGAATTTATGTGGTATAAAAGAACAAACATATATAATTAGATAAGATATGATTATATTTATTCTTTTTTTGAAAAATATAATGCAAGATTTAATATGTGGTATACTCAGAGGATTAATGAAAATCTAAAAATATAATATATATATATATATATATATATGAAACTAAGATATGAATGGCTTATATAATAGTATAATACTGTTACATTTGGATAGGGATGGCGATTGTGACCTTAGCCCGCGGGCCTGGCCCGTAAAGTTCCACTGCGGGGCGGATTTAGGCTTACATATCTTAGGTCCGAAATATTGCGGGTCTTGCGGGTTGGTCAATTTTGGGTATGGGCCAATACGGGGCGGGTCGACGCGGGTTTGCGGGGCATTCGAGACCCGCATGTCTTCTTCTCCACAGATGTTTGCCGTTCTGCTTACCGACGAAAAAAGTGAGAAATGGCGACTGTGGAGGCAATTCTGGACCTTCTGTTCCACTCGTCGACTAAGGTCACCACCGGGCCTTATCTTCTTCATCGGTCGCTTCTCTTCTTCCTCGATCTACCACTGTAGCTTCACCTCTTCCTCGATCTATGATGTAGCGGAAGCTTTATAGGATAGAATTAGAGATCCGTTGATTCTGAGAATACCTAGAAAACTAGAATAATCACAAAGCTCTTATTTAGTCTAAGAATGCCTAAGGTCAATGTCTTCTTAAATTCGTTGAGAACACCTATATTGTAGCCGAAAACAAGGAATAAAGAGAAATCTCTTAACTTTTATCAAATCATAAACTCATAAATTACATAAAACCATAGTCTCAAAGACTATATATAAAAAAACATAAAACCCCTAAAACATTAGAGATAATTATCTTAATAATAAATAAACTCTAAATAAATAAGATATTTATTCTAAATATCCTCTCTGCATCATTCTCATCATTCTCTCCAGGTTGGAAAGATTCGTCCTCGAATCTTAACTGTGGTCTTCAAATAATATTTCTTTTCCAACCATCCAATAACAAAATTCTTGACTCGCAAGTAAACAGTTTTGACATACTTCATCAATTTTGACTTTTGCATAATGATGTATCCACTACAAGAAAACAGCGGTATTCTGACGGACATTCCGACGAAAAATGAAATACTCGTAATTTCCCGAGGAATTTCCGAGGATATTCCGAGGAAACCCAAAATTTGGTTTCCTCGGAATTTCCTTGGAATATACCGACGGAATTCCGAGGAAATATTAATCCGTCGGAATATTCTTATGGAATACCGAGGAAAAACGTATTCCTCGAAAAAAATCGATGAATTCCGAGGATATATTATAGCCGTTAGAGAGCCGTTGGGGGATTTTAAAAATTCCGAGGAAATTCCGACGAACTAGCCGTTTCCATCGGAATTTCCTCGGTCTGTTGGCATGATTTCAACTATAAATACAAGCACCCCTCTTCCTCTTCATTCACTCCATATCTTCATCCTCCCTCTTACTCTCTTTACACACGAATTTGATTCATAAAAAAACTTGTCTTCTTCAAATTATTTTTGTTCTTGGATCGATCGACCTCATTTGGATCCGAACATGAGATTGCTTACGGAAGAATACCGACGAGGTATATGTCTTCTTCAAATTATTTTCGTTCTTGGATCGATCGACCTCATTTGGATCCGAACACGAGATTGCTTACGGAAGAATACCAACGAGGTATAACCGAATTCATGGGGTTAGTTCACCGACAACCGGAAGCAAAAACAGGTATGTTAAGATGTCCTTGCTCTAATTGTAAAAATAGAAAGGTTATTAAAGAGTGAGATGTTTGGCCTCATCTATATTTGAGTGGGTTTACACGAAGTTACAAAATTTGGTATCATCATGGGGAAACTGATTATGAACATGGTAGTACTAGCGAACCTCAGCCAGCGGTTAGATTAGCACTAAACCCTAAAACATTAGAGATAATTATCTTAATAATAAATAAACTCTAAATAAAACACTAAATAAATAAGATATTTATTAGAGATAATTATCTTAATATTTATTCCAAAAACATTAGAGATTGAGACCGCTGCGGGGCGGGTTGTCCCAATTGCCATTCCTACATTTGGATGTGTTTTAAATTTCAGTGCACCAGTAAAGCACGAGGGTTCAAATTCCGAAGAAATGAACCCTCGGAATATACCGAGGGACATGTTCCTCGGAATATACCGAGGGACTCATTCCTCGGAATATACCGAGGGACTTGTTCCTCGGAATTTTCCGAGGGTTCAAATTCCGAAGAAATGAACCCTCGGAATATACCGAGGGACATGTTCCTCGGAATATACCGAGGGACTCATTCCTCGGAATATACCGAGGGACTTGTTCCTCGGAATTTTCCGAGGGTTCAAATTCCGAAGAAATGAACCCTCGGAATATACCGAGGGACATGTTCCTCGGAATATACCGAGGGACTCATTCCTCGGAATATACCGAGGGACTTGTTCCTCGGAATTTTCCGAGGGTTCAAATTCCGAAGAAATGAACCCTCGGAATATACCGAGGGACATGTTCCTCGGAATATACCGAGGGACTCATTCCTCGGAATATACCGAGGGACTTGTTCCTCGGAATTTTCCGAGGGTTCAAATTCCGAAGAAATGAACCCTCGGAATATACCGAGGGACATGTTCCTCGGAATATACCGAGGGACTCATTCCTCGGAATATACCGAGGGACTTGTTCCTCGGAATTTTCCGAGGGTTCAAATTCCGAAGAAATGAACCCTCGGAATATACCGAGGGACATGTTCCTCGGAATATACCGAGGGACTCATTCCTCGGAATATACCGAGGGACTTGTTCCTCGGAATTTTCCGAGGGTTCAAATTCCGAAGAAATGAACCCTCGGAATATACCGAGGGACATGTTCCTCGGAATATACCGAGGGACTCATTCCTCGGAATATACCGAGGGACTTGTTCCTCGGAATTTTCCGAGGGTTCAAATTCCGAAGAAATGAACCCTCGGAATATACCGAGGGACATGTTCCTCGGAATATACCGAGGGACTCATTCCTCGGAATATACCGAGGGACTTGTTCCTCGGAATTTTCCGAGGGTTCAAATTCCGAAGAAATGAACCCTCGGAATATACCGAGGGACATGTTCCTCGGAATATACCGAGGGACTCATTCCTCGGAATATACCGAGGGACTTGTTCCTCGGAATTTTCCGAGGGTTCAAATTCCGAAGAAATGAACCCTCGGAATATACCGAGGGACATGTTCCTCGGAATATACCGAGGGACTCATTCCTCGGAATATACCGAGGGACTTGTTCCTCGGAATTTTCCGAGGGTTCAAATTCCGAAGAAATGAACCCTCGGAATATACCGAGGGACATGTTCCTCGGAATATACCGAGGGACTCATTCCTCGGAATATACCGAGGGACTTGTTCCTCGGAATTTTCCGAGGGTTCAAATTCCGAAGAAATGAACCCTCGGAATATACCGAGGGACATGTTCCTCGGAATATACCGAGGGACTCATTCCTCGGAATATACCGAGGGACTTGTTCCTCGGAATTTTCCGAGGGTTCAAATTCCGAAGAAATGAACCCTCGGAATATACCGAGGGACATGTTCCTCGGAATATACCGAGGGACTCATTCCTCGGAATATACCGAGGGACTTGTTCCTCGGAATTTTCCGAGGGTTCAAATTCCGAAGAAATGAACCCTCGGAATATACCGAGGGACATGTTCCTCGGAATATACCGAGGGACTCATTCCTCGGAATATACCGAGGGACTTGTTCCTCGGAATTTTCCGAGGGTTCAAATTCCGAAGAAATGAACCCTCGGAATATACCGAGGGACATGTTCCTCGGAATATACCGAGGGACTCATTCCTCGGAATATACCGAGGGACTTGTTCCTCGGAATTTTCCGAGGGTTCAAATTCCGAAGAAATGAACCCTCGGAATATACCGAGGGACATGTTCCTCGGAATATACCGAGGGACTCATTCCTCGGAATATACCGAGGGACTTGTTCCTCGGAATTTTCCGAGGGTTCAAATTCCGAAGAAATGAACCCTCGGAATATACCGAGGGACATGTTCCTCGGAATATACCGAGGGACTCATTCCTCGGAATATACCGAGGGACTTGTTCCTCGGAATTTTCCGAGGGTTCAAATTCCGAAGAAATGAACCCTCGGAATATACCGAGGGACATGTTCCTCGGAATATACCGAGGGACTCATTCCTCGGAATATACCGAGGGACTTGTTCCTCGGAATTTTCCGAGGGTTCAAATTCCGAAGAAATGAACCCTCGGAATATACCGAGGGACATGTTCCTCGGAATATACCGAGGGACTCATTCCTCGGAATATACCGAGGGACTTGTTCCTCGGAATTTTCCGAGGGTTCAAATTCCGAAGAAATGAACCCTCGGAATATACCGAGGGACATGTTCCTCGGAATATACCGAGGGACTCATTCCTCGGAATATACCGAGGGACTTGTTCCTCGGAATTTTCCGAGGGTTCAAATTCCGAAGAAATGAACCCTCGGAATATACCGAGGGACATGTTCCTCGGAATATACCGAGGGACTCATTCCTCGGAATATACCGAGGGACTTGTTCCTCGGAATTTTCCGAGGGTTCAAATTCCGAAGAAATGAACCCTCGGAATATACCGAGGGACATGTTCCTCGGAATATACCGAGGGACTCATTCCTCGGAATATACCGAGGGACTTGTTCCTCGGAATTTTCCGAGGGTTCAAATTCCGAAGAAATGAACCCTCGGAATATACCGAGGGACATGTTCCTCGGAATATACCGAGGGACTCATTCCTCGGAATATACCGAGGGACTTGTTCCTCGGAATTTTCCGAGGGTTCAAATTCCGAAGAAATGAACCCTCGGAATATACCGAGGGACATGTTCCTCGGAATATACCGAGGGACTCATTCCTCGGAATATACCGAGGGACTTGTTCCTCGGAATTTTCCGAGGGTTCAAATTCCGAAGAAATGAACCCTCGGAATATACCGAGGGACATGTTCCTCGGAATATACCGAGGGACTCATTCCTCGGAATATACCGAGGGACTTGTTCCTCGGAATTTTCCGAGGGTTCAAATTCCGAAGAAATGAACCCTCGGAATATACCGAGGGACATGTTCCTCGGAATATACCGAGGGACTCATTCCTCGGAATATACCGAGGGACTTGTTCCTCGGAATTTTCCGAGGGTTCAAATTCCGAAGAAATGAACCCTCGGAATATACCGAGGGACATGTTCCTCGGAATATACCGAGGGACTCATTCCTCGGAATATACCGAGGGACTTGTTCCTCGGAATTTTCCGAGGGTTCAAATTCCGAAGAAATGAACCCTCGGAATATACCGAGGGACATGTTCCTCGGAATATACCGAGGGACTCATTCCTCGGAATATACCGAGGGACTTGTTCCTCGGAATTTTCCGAGGGTTCAAATTCCGAAGAAATGAACCCTCGGAATATACCGAGGGACATGTTCCTCGGAATATACCGAGGGACTCATTCCTCGGAATATACCGAGGGACTTGTTCCTCGGAATTTTCCGAGGGTTCAAATTCCGAAGAAATGAACCCTCGGAATATACCGAGGGACATGTTCCTCGGAATATACCGAGGGACTCATTCCTCGGAATATACCGAGGGACTTGTTCCTCGGAATTTTCCGAGGGTTCAAATTCCGAAGAAATGAACCCTCGGAATATACCGAGGGACATGTTCCTCGGAATATACCGAGGGACTCATTCCTCGGAATATACCGAGGGACTTGTTCCTCGGAATTTTCCGAGGGTTCAAATTCCGAAGAAATGAACCCTCGGAATATACCGAGGGACATGTTCCTCGGAATATACCGAGGGACTCATTCCTCGGAATATACCGAGGGACTTGTTCCTCGGAATTTTCCGAGGGTTCAAATTCCGAAGAAATGAACCCTCGGAATATACCGAGGGACATGTTCCTCGGAATATACCGAGGGACTCATTCCTCGGAATATACCGAGGGACTTGTTCCTCGGAATTTTCCGAGGGTTCAAATTCCGAAGAAATGAACCCTCGGAATATACCGAGGGACATGTTCCTCGGAATATACCGAGGGACTCATTCCTCGGAATATACCGAGGGACTTGTTCCTCGGAATTTTCCGAGGGTTCAAATTCCGAAGAAATGAACCCTCGGAATATACCGAGGGACATGTTCCTCGGAATATACCGAGGGACTCATTCCTCGGAATATACCGAGGGACTTGTTCCTCGGAATTTTCCGAGGGTTCAAATTCCGAAGAAATGAACCCTCGGAATATACCGAGGGACATGTTCCTCGGAATATACCGAGGGACTCATTCCTCGGAATATACCGAGGGACTTGTTCCTCGGAATTTTCCGAGGGTTCAAATTCCGAAGAAATGAACCCTCGGAATATACCGAGGGACATGTTCCTCGGAATATACCGAGGGACTCATTCCTCGGAATATACCGAGGGACTTGTTCCTCGGAATTTTCCGAGGGTTCAAATTCCGAAGAAATGAACCCTCGGAATATACCGAGGGACATGTTCCTCGGAATATACCGAGGGACTCATTCCTCGGAATATACCGAGGGACTTGTTCCTCGGAATTTTCCGAGGGTTCAAATTCCGAAGAAATGAACCCTCGGAATATACCGAGGGACATGTTCCTCGGAATATACCGAGGGACTCATTCCTCGGAATATACCGAGGGACTTGTTCCTCGGAATTTTCCGAGGGTTCAAATTCCGAAGAAATGAACCCTCGGAATATACCGAGGGACATGTTCCTCGGAATATACCGAGGGACTCATTCCTCGGAATATACCGAGGGACTTGTTCCTCGGAATTTTCCGAGGGTTCAAATTCCGAAGAAATGAACCCTCGGAATATACCGAGGGACATGTTCCTCGGAATATACCGAGGGACTCATTCCTCGGAATATACCGAGGGACTTGTTCCTCGGAATTTTCCGAGGGTTCAAATTCCGAAGAAATGAACCCTCGGAATATACCGAGGGACATGTTCCTCGGAATATACCGAGGGACTCATTCCTCGGAATATACCGAGGGACTTGTTCCTCGGAATTTTCCGAGGGTTCAAATTCCGAAGAAATGAACCCTCGGAATATACCGAGGGACATGTTCCTCGGAATATACCGAGGGACTCATTCCTCGGAATATACCGAGGGACTTGTTCCTCGGAATTTTCCGAGGGTTCAAATTCCGAAGAAATGAACCCTCGGAATATACCGAGGGACATGTTCCTCGGAATATACCGAGGGACTCATTCCTCGGAATATACCGAGGGACTTGTTCCTCGGAATTTTCCGAGGGTTCAAATTCCGAAGAAATGAACCCTCGGAATATACCGAGGGACATGTTCCTCGGAATATACCGAGGGACTCATTCCTCGGAATATACCGAGGGACTTGTTCCTCGGAATTTTCCGAGGGTTCAAATTCCGAAGAAATGAACCCTCGGAATATACCGAGGGACATGTTCCTCGGAATATACCGAGGGACTCATTCCTCGGAATATACCGAGGGACTTGTTCCTCGGAATTTTCCGAGGGTTCAAATTCCGAAGAAATGAACCCTCGGAATATACCGAGGGACATGTTCCTCGGAATATACCGAGGGACTCATTCCTCGGAATATACCGAGGGACTTGTTCCTCGGAATTTTCCGAGGGTTCAAATTCCGAAGAAATGAACCCTCGGAATATACCGAGGGACATGTTCCTCGGAATATACCGAGGGACTCATTCCTCGGAATATACCGAGGGACTTGTTCCTCGGAATTTTCCGAGGGTTCAAATTCCGAAGAAATGAACCCTCGGAATATACCGAGGGACATGTTCCTCGGAATATACCGAGGGACTCATTCCTCGGAATATACCGAGGGACTTGTTCCTCGGAATTTTCCGAGGGTTCAAATTCCGAAGAAATGAACCCTCGGAATATACCGAGGGACATGTTCCTCGGAATATACCGAGGGACTCATTCCTCGGAATATACCGAGGGACTTGTTCCTCGGAATTTTCCGAGGGTTCAAATTCCGAAGAAATGAACCCTCGGAATATACCGAGGGACATGTTCCTCGGAATATACCGAGGGACTCATTCCTCGGAATATACCGAGGGACTTGTTCCTCGGAATTTTCCGAGGGTTCAAATTCCGAAGAAATGAACCCTCGGAATATACCGAGGGACATGTTCCTCGGAATATACCGAGGGACTCATTCCTCGGAATATACCGAGGGACTTGTTCCTCGGAATTTTCCGAGGGTTCAAATTCCGAAGAAATGAACCCTCGGAATATACCGAGGGACATGTTCCTCGGAATATACCGAGGGACTCATTCCTCGGAATATACCGAGGGACTTGTTCCTCGGAATTTTCCGAGGGTTCAAATTCCGAAGAAATGAACCCTCGGAATATACCGAGGGACATGTTCCTCGGAATATACCGAGGGACTCATTCCTCGGAATATACCGAGGGACTTGTTCCTCGGAATTTTCCGAGGGTTCAAATTCCGAAGAAATGAACCCTCGGAATATACCGAGGGACATGTTCCTCGGAATATACCGAGGGACTCATTCCTCGGAATATACCGAGGGACTTGTTCCTCGGAATTTTCCGAGGGTTCAAATTCCGAAGAAATGAACCCTCGGAATATACCGAGGGACATGTTCCTCGGAATATACCGAGGGACTCATTCCTCGGAATATACCGAGGGACTTGTTCCTCGGAATTTTCCGAGGGTTCAAATTCCGAAGAAATGAACCCTCGGAATATACCGAGGGACATGTTCCTCGGAATATACCGAGGGACTCATTCCTCGGAATATACCGAGGGACTTGTTCCTCGGAATTTTCCGAGGGTTCAAATTCCGAAGAAATGAACCCTCGGAATATACCGAGGGACATGTTCCTCGGAATATACCGAGGGACTCATTCCTCGGAATATACCGAGGGACTTGTTCCTCGGAATTTTCCGAGGGTTCAAATTCCGAAGAAATGAACCCTCGGAATATACCGAGGGACATGTTCCTCGGAATATACCGAGGGACTCATTCCTCGGAATATACCGAGGGACTTGTTCCTCGGAATTTTCCGAGGGTTCAAATTCCGAAGAAATGAACCCTCGGAATATACCGAGGGACATGTTCCTCGGAATATACCGAGGGACTCATTCCTCGGAATATACCGAGGGACTTGTTCCTCGGAATTTTCCGAGGGTTCAAATTCCGAAGAAATGAACCCTCGGAATATACCGAGGGACATGTTCCTCGGAATATACCGAGGGACTCATTCCTCGGAATATACCGAGGGACTTGTTCCTCGGAATTTTCCGAGGGTTCAAATTCCGAAGAAATGAACCCTCGGAATATACCGAGGGACATGTTCCTCGGAATATACCGAGGGACTCATTCCTCGGAATATACCGAGGGACTTGTTCCTCGGAATTTTCCGAGGGTTCAAATTCCGAAGAAATGAACCCTCGGAATATACCGAGGGACATGTTCCTCGGAATATACCGAGGGACTCATTCCTCGGAATATACCGAGGGACTTGTTCCTCGGAATTTTCCGAGGGTTCAAATTCCGAAGAAATGAACCCTCGGAATATACCGAGGGACATGTTCCTCGGAATATACCGAGGGACTCATTCCTCGGAATATACCGAGGGACTTGTTCCTCGGAATTTTCCGAGGGTTCAAATTCCGAAGAAATGAACCCTCGGAATATACCGAGGGACATGTTCCTCGGAATATACCGAGGGACTCATTCCTCGGAATATACCGAGGGACTTGTTCCTCGGAATTTTCCGAGGGTTCAAATTCCGAAGAAATGAACCCTCGGAATATACCGAGGGACATGTTCCTCGGAATATACCGAGGGACTCATTCCTCGGAATATACCGAGGGACTTGTTCCTCGGAATTTTCCGAGGGTTCAAATTCCGAAGAAATGAACCCTCGGAATATACCGAGGGACATGTTCCTCGGAATATACCGAGGGACTCATTCCTCGGAATATACCGAGGGACTTGTTCCTCGGAATTTTCCGAGGGTTCAAATTCCGAAGAAATGAACCCTCGGAATATACCGAGGGACATGTTCCTCGGAATATACCGAGGGACTCATTCCTCGGAATATACCGAGGGACTTGTTCCTCGGAATTTTCCGAGGGTTCAAATTCCGAAGAAATGAACCCTCGGAATATACCGAGGGACATGTTCCTCGGAATATACCGAGGGACTCATTCCTCGGAATATACCGAGGGACTTGTTCCTCGGAATTTTCCGAGGGTTCAAATTCCGAAGAAATGAACCCTCGGAATATACCGAGGGACATGTTCCTCGGAATATACCGAGGGACTCATTCCTCGGAATATACCGAGGGACTTGTTCCTCGGAATTTTCCGAGGGTTCAAATTCCGAAGAAATGAACCCTCGGAATATACCGAGGGACATGTTCCTCGGAATATACCGAGGGACTCATTCCTCGGAATATACCGAGGGACTTGTTCCTCGGAATTTTCCGAGGGTTCAAATTCCGAAGAAATGAACCCTCGGAATATACCGAGGGACATGTTCCTCGGAATATACCGAGGGACTCATTCCTCGGAATATACCGAGGGACTTGTTCCTCGGAATTTTCCGAGGGTTCAAATTCCGAAGAAATGAACCCTCGGAATATACCGAGGGACATGTTCCTCGGAATATACCGAGGGACTCATTCCTCGGAATATACCGAGGGACTTGTTCCTCGGAATTTTCCGAGGGTTCAAATTCCGAAGAAATGAACCCTCGGAATATACCGAGGGACATGTTCCTCGGAATATACCGAGGGACTCATTCCTCGGAATATACCGAGGGACTTGTTCCTCGGAATTTTCCGAGGGTTCAAATTCCGAAGAAATGAACCCTCGGAATATACCGAGGGACATGTTCCTCGGAATATACCGAGGGACTCATTCCTCGGAATATACCGAGGGACTTGTTCCTCGGAATTTTCCGAGGGTTCAAATTCCGAAGAAATGAACCCTCGGAATATACCGAGGGACATGTTCCTCGGAATATACCGAGGGACTCATTCCTCGGAATATACCGAGGGACTTGTTCCTCGGAATTTTCCGAGGGTTCAAATTCCGAAGAAATGAACCCTCGGAATATACCGAGGGACATGTTCCTCGGAATATACCGAGGGACTCATTCCTCGGAATATACCGAGGGACTTGTTCCTCGGAATTTTCCGAGGGTTCAAATTCCGAAGAAATGAACCCTCGGAATATACCGAGGGACATGTTCCTCGGAATATACCGAGGGACTCATTCCTCGGAATATACCGAGGGACTTGTTCCTCGGAATTTTCCGAGGGTTCAAATTCCGAAGAAATGAACCCTCGGAATATACCGAGGGACATGTTCCTCGGAATATACCGAGGGACTCATTCCTCGGAATATACCGAGGGACTTGTTCCTCGGAATTTTCCGAGGGTTCAAATTCCGAAGAAATGAACCCTCGGAATATACCGAGGGACATGTTCCTCGGAATATACCGAGGGACTCATTCCTCGGAATATACCGAGGGACTTGTTCCTCGGAATTTTCCGAGGGTTCAAATTCCGAAGAAATGAACCCTCGGAATATACCGAGGGACATGTTCCTCGGAATATACCGAGGGACTCATTCCTCGGAATATACCGAGGGACTTGTTCCTCGGAATTTTCCGAGGGTTCAAATTCCGAAGAAATGAACCCTCGGAATATACCGAGGGACATGTTCCTCGGAATATACCGAGGGACTCATTCCTCGGAATATACCGAGGGACTTGTTCCTCGGAATTTTCCGAGGGTTCAAATTCCGAAGAAATGAACCCTCGGAATATACCGAGGGACATGTTCCTCGGAATATACCGAGGGACTCATTCCTCGGAATATACCGAGGGACTTGTTCCTCGGAATTTTCCGAGGGTTCAAATTCCGAAGAAATGAACCCTCGGAATATACCGAGGGACATGTTCCTCGGAATATACCGAGGGACTCATTCCTCGGAATATACCGAGGGACTTGTTCCTCGGAATTTTCCGAGGGTTCAAATTCCGAAGAAATGAACCCTCGGAATATACCGAGGGACATGTTCCTCGGAATATACCGAGGGACTCATTCCTCGGAATATACCGAGGGACTTGTTCCTCGGAATTTTCCGAGGGTTCAAATTCCGAAGAAATGAACCCTCGGAATATACCGAGGGACATGTTCCTCGGAATATACCGAGGGACTCATTCCTCGGAATATACCGAGGGACTTGTTCCTCGGAATTTTCCGAGGGTTCAAATTCCGAAGAAATGAACCCTCGGAATATACCGAGGGACATGTTCCTCGGAATATACCGAGGGACTCATTCCTCGGAATATACCGAGGGACTTGTTCCTCGGAATTTTCCGAGGGTTCAAATTCCGAAGAAATGAACCCTCGGAATATACCGAGGGACATGTTCCTCGGAATATACCGAGGGACTCATTCCTCGGAATATACCGAGGGACTTGTTCCTCGGAATTTTCCGAGGGTTCAAATTCCGAAGAAATGAACCCTCGGAATATACCGAGGGACATGTTCCTCGGAATATACCGAGGGACTCATTCCTCGGAATATACCGAGGGACTTGTTCCTCGGAATTTTCCGAGGGTTCAAATTCCGAAGAAATGAACCCTCGGAATATACCGAGGGACATGTTCCTCGGAATATACCGAGGGACTCATTCCTCGGAATATACCGAGGGACTTGTTCCTCGGAATTTTCCGAGGGTTCAAATTCCGAAGAAATGAACCCTCGGAATATACCGAGGGACATGTTCCTCGGAATATACCGAGGGACTCATTCCTCGGAATATACCGAGGGACTTGTTCCTCGGAATTTTCCGAGGGTTCAAATTCCGAAGAAATGAACCCTCGGAATATACCGAGGGACATGTTCCTCGGAATATACCGAGGGACTCATTCCTCGGAATATACCGAGGGACTTGTTCCTCGGAATTTTCCGAGGGTTCAAATTCCGAAGAAATGAACCCTCGGAATATACCGAGGGACATGTTCCTCGGAATATACCGAGGGACTCATTCCTCGGAATATACCGAGGGACTTGTTCCTCGGAATTTTCCGAGGGTTCAAATTCCGAAGAAATGAACCCTCGGAATATACCGAGGGACATGTTCCTCGGAATATACCGAGGGACTCATTCCTCGGAATATACCGAGGGACTTGTTCCTCGGAATTTTCCGAGGGTTCAAATTCCGAAGAAATGAACCCTCGGAATATACCGAGGGACATGTTCCTCGGAATATACCGAGGGACTCATTCCTCGGAATATACCGAGGGACTTGTTCCTCGGAATTTTCCGAGGGTTCAAATTCCGAAGAAATGAACCCTCGGAATATACCGAGGGACATGTTCCTCGGAATATACCGAGGGACTCATTCCTCGGAATATACCGAGGGACTTGTTCCTCGGAATTTTCCGAGGGTTCAAATTCCGAAGAAATGAACCCTCGGAATATACCGAGGGACATGTTCCTCGGAATATACCGAGGGACTCATTCCTCGGAATATACCGAGGGACTTGTTCCTCGGAATTTTCCGAGGGTTCAAATTCCGAAGAAATGAACCCTCGGAATATACCGAGGGACATGTTCCTCGGAATATACCGAGGGACTCATTCCTCGGAATATACCGAGGGACTTGTTCCTCGGAATTTTCCGAGGGTTCAAATTCCGAAGAAATGAACCCTCGGAATATACCGAGGGACATGTTCCTCGGAATATACCGAGGGACTCATTCCTCGGAATATACCGAGGGACTTGTTCCTCGGAATTTTCCGAGGGTTCAAATTCCGAAGAAATGAACCCTCGGAATATACCGAGGGACATGTTCCTCGGAATATACCGAGGGACTCATTCCTCGGAATATACCGAGGGACTTGTTCCTCGGAATTTTCCGAGGGTTCAAATTCCGAAGAAATGAACCCTCGGAATATACCGAGGGACATGTTCCTCGGAATATACCGAGGGACTCATTCCTCGGAATATACCGAGGGACTTGTTCCTCGGAATTTTCCGAGGGTTCAAATTCCGAAGAAATGAACCCTCGGAATATACCGAGGGACATGTTCCTCGGAATATACCGAGGGACTCATTCCTCGGAATATACCGAGGGACTTGTTCCTCGGAATTTTCCGAGGGTTCAAATTCCGAAGAAATGAACCCTCGGAATATACCGAGGGACATGTTCCTCGGAATATACCGAGGGACTCATTCCTCGGAATATACCGAGGGACTTGTTCCTCGGAATTTTCCGAGGGTTCAAATTCCGAAGAAATGAACCCTCGGAATATACCGAGGGACATGTTCCTCGGAATATACCGAGGGACTCATTCCTCGGAATATACCGAGGGACTTGTTCCTCGGAATTTTCCGAGGGTTCAAATTCCGAAGAAATGAACCCTCGGAATATACCGAGGGACATGTTCCTCGGAATATACCGAGGGACTCATTCCTCGGAATATACCGAGGGACTTGTTCCTCGGAATTTTCCGAGGGTTCAAATTCCGAAGAAATGAACCCTCGGAATATACCGAGGGACATGTTCCTCGGAATATACCGAGGGACTCATTCCTCGGAATATACCGAGGGACTTGTTCCTCGGAATTTTCCGAGGGTTCAAATTCCGAAGAAATGAACCCTCGGAATATACCGAGGGACATGTTCCTCGGAATATACCGAGGGACTCATTCCTCGGAATATACCGAGGGACTTGTTCCTCGGAATTTTCCGAGGGTTCAAATTCCGAAGAAATGAACCCTCGGAATATACCGAGGGACATGTTCCTCGGAATATACCGAGGGACTCATTCCTCGGAATATACCGAGGGACTTGTTCCTCGGAATTTTCCGAGGGTTCAAATTCCGAAGAAATGAACCCTCGGAATATACCGAGGGACATGTTCCTCGGAATATACCGAGGGACTCATTCCTCGGAATATACCGAGGGACTTGTTCCTCGGAATTTTCCGAGGGTTCAAATTCCGAAGAAATGAACCCTCGGAATATACCGAGGGACATGTTCCTCGGAATATACCGAGGGACTCATTCCTCGGAATATACCGAGGGACTTGTTCCTCGGAATTTTCCGAGGGTTCAAATTCCGAAGAAATGAACCCTCGGAATATACCGAGGGACATGTTCCTCGGAATATACCGAGGGACTCATTCCTCGGAATATACCGAGGGACTTGTTCCTCGGAATTTTCCGAGGGTTCAAATTCCGAAGAAATGAACCCTCGGAATATACCGAGGGACATGTTCCTCGGAATATACCGAGGGACTCATTCCTCGGAATATACCGAGGGACTTGTTCCTCGGAATTTTCCGAGGGTTCAAATTCCGAAGAAATGAACCCTCGGAATATACCGAGGGACATGTTCCTCGGAATATACCGAGGGACTCATTCCTCGGAATATACCGAGGGACTTGTTCCTCGGAATTTTCCGAGGGTTCAAATTCCGAAGAAATGAACCCTCGGAATATACCGAGGGACATGTTCCTCGGAATATACCGAGGGACTCATTCCTCGGAATATACCGAGGGACTTGTTCCTCGGAATTTTCCGAGGGTTCAAATTCCGAAGAAATGAACCCTCGGAATATACCGAGGGACATGTTCCTCGGAATATACCGAGGGACTCATTCCTCGGAATATACCGAGGGACTTGTTCCTCGGAATTTTCCGAGGGTTCAAATTCCGAAGAAATGAACCCTCGGAATATACCGAGGGACATGTTCCTCGGAATATACCGAGGGACTCATTCCTCGGAATATACCGAGGGACTTGTTCCTCGGAATTTTCCGAGGGTTCAAATTCCGAAGAAATGAACCCTCGGAATATACCGAGGGACATGTTCCTCGGAATATACCGAGGGACTCATTCCTCGGAATATACCGAGGGACTTGTTCCTCGGAATTTTCCGAGGGTTCAAATTCCGAAGAAATGAACCCTCGGAATATACCGAGGGACATGTTCCTCGGAATATACCGAGGGACTCATTCCTCGGAATATACCGAGGGACTTGTTCCTCGGAATTTTCCGAGGGTTCAAATTCCGAAGAAATGAACCCTCGGAATATACCGAGGGACATGTTCCTCGGAATATACCGAGGGACTCATTCCTCGGAATATACCGAGGGACTTGTTCCTCGGAATTTTCCGAGGGTTCAAATTCCGAAGAAATGAACCCTCGGAATATACCGAGGGACATGTTCCTCGGAATATACCGAGGGACTCATTCCTCGGAATATACCGAGGGACTTGTTCCTCGGAATTTTCCGAGGGTTCAAATTCCGAAGAAATGAACCCTCGGAATATACCGAGGGACATGTTCCTCGGAATATACCGAGGGACTCATTCCTCGGAATATACCGAGGGACTTGTTCCTCGGAATTTTCCGAGGGTTCAAATTCCGAAGAAATGAACCCTCGGAATATACCGAGGGACATGTTCCTCGGAATATACCGAGGGACTCATTCCTCGGAATATACCGAGGGACTTGTTCCTCGGAATTTTCCGAGGGTTCAAATTCCGAAGAAATGAACCCTCGGAATATACCGAGGGACATGTTCCTCGGAATATACCGAGGGACTCATTCCTCGGAATATACCGAGGGACTTGTTCCTCGGAATTTTCCGAGGGTTCAAATTCCGAAGAAATGAACCCTCGGAATATACCGAGGGACATGTTCCTCGGAATATACCGAGGGACTCATTCCTCGGAATATACCGAGGGACTTGTTCCTCGGAATTTTCCGAGGGTTCAAATTCCGAAGAAATGAACCCTCGGAATATACCGAGGGACATGTTCCTCGGAATATACCGAGGGACTCATTCCTCGGAATATACCGAGGGACTTGTTCCTCGGAATTTTCCGAGGGTTCAAATTCCGAAGAAATGAACCCTCGGAATATACCGAGGGACATGTTCCTCGGAATATACCGAGGGACTCATTCCTCGGAATATACCGAGGGACTTGTTCCTCGGAATTTTCCGAGGGTTCAAATTCCGAAGAAATGAACCCTCGGAATATACCGAGGGACATGTTCCTCGGAATATACCGAGGGACTCATTCCTCGGAATATACCGAGGGACTTGTTCCTCGGAATTTTCCGAGGGTTCAAATTCCGAAGAAATGAACCCTCGGAATATACCGAGGGACATGTTCCTCGGAATATACCGAGGGACTCATTCCTCGGAATATACCGAGGGACTTGTTCCTCGGAATTTTCCGAGGGTTCAAATTCCGAAGAAATGAACCCTCGGAATATACCGAGGGACATGTTCCTCGGAATATACCGAGGGACTCATTCCTCGGAATATACCGAGGGACTTGTTCCTCGGAATTTTCCGAGGGTTCAAATTCCGAAGAAATGAACCCTCGGAATATACCGAGGGACATGTTCCTCGGAATATACCGAGGGACTCATTCCTCGGAATATACCGAGGGACTTGTTCCTCGGAATTTTCCGAGGGTTCAAATTCCGAAGAAATGAACCCTCGGAATATACCGAGGGACATGTTCCTCGGAATATACCGAGGGACTCATTCCTCGGAATATACCGAGGGACTTGTTCCTCGGAATTTTCCGAGGGTTCAAATTCCGAAGAAATGAACCCTCGGAATATACCGAGGGACATGTTCCTCGGAATATACCGAGGGACTCATTCCTCGGAATATACCGAGGGACTTGTTCCTCGGAATTTTCCGAGGGTTCAAATTCCGAAGAAATGAACCCTCGGAATATACCGAGGGACATGTTCCTCGGAATATACCGAGGGACTCATTCCTCGGAATATACCGAGGGACTTGTTCCTCGGAATTTTCCGAGGGTTCAAATTCCGAAGAAATGAACCCTCGGAATATACCGAGGGACATGTTCCTCGGAATATACCGAGGGACTCATTCCTCGGAATATACCGAGGGACTTGTTCCTCGGAATTTTCCGAGGGTTCAAATTCCGAAGAAATGAACCCTCGGAATATACCGAGGGACATGTTCCTCGGAATATACCGAGGGACTCATTCCTCGGAATATACCGAGGGACTTGTTCCTCGGAATTTTCCGAGGGTTCAAATTCCGAAGAAATGAACCCTCGGAATATACCGAGGGACATGTTCCTCGGAATATACCGAGGGACTCATTCCTCGGAATATACCGAGGGACTTGTTCCTCGGAATTTTCCGAGGGTTCAAATTCCGAAGAAATGAACCCTCGGAATATACCGAGGGACATGTTCCTCGGAATATACCGAGGGACTCATTCCTCGGAATATACCGAGGGACTTGTTCCTCGGAATTTTCCGAGGGTTCAAATTCCGAAGAAATGAACCCTCGGAATATACCGAGGGACATGTTCCTCGGAATATACCGAGGGACTCATTCCTCGGAATATACCGAGGGACTTGTTCCTCGGAATTTTCCGAGGGTTCAAATTCCGAAGAAATGAACCCTCGGAATATACCGAGGGACATGTTCCTCGGAATATACCGAGGGACTCATTCCTCGGAATATACCGAGGGACTTGTTCCTCGGAATTTTCCGAGGGTTCAAATTCCGAAGAAATGAACCCTCGGAATATACCGAGGGACATGTTCCTCGGAATATACCGAGGGACTCATTCCTCGGAATATACCGAGGGACTTGTTCCTCGGAATTTTCCGAGGGTTCAAATTCCGAAGAAATGAACCCTCGGAATATACCGAGGGACATGTTCCTCGGAATATACCGAGGGACTCATTCCTCGGAATATACCGAGGGACTTGTTCCTCGGAATTTTCCGAGGGTTCAAATTCCGAAGAAATGAACCCTCGGAATATACCGAGGGACATGTTCCTCGGAATATACCGAGGGACTCATTCCTCGGAATATACCGAGGGACTTGTTCCTCGGAATTTTCCGAGGGTTCAAATTCCGAAGAAATGAACCCTCGGAATATACCGAGGGACATGTTCCTCGGAATATACCGAGGGACTCATTCCTCGGAATATACCGAGGGACTTGTTCCTCGGAATTTTCCGAGGGTTCAAATTCCGAAGAAATGAACCCTCGGAATATACCGAGGGACATGTTCCTCGGAATATACCGAGGGACTCATTCCTCGGAATATACCGAGGGACTTGTTCCTCGGAATTTTCCGAGGGTTCAAATTCCGAAGAAATGAACCCTCGGAATATACCGAGGGACATGTTCCTCGGAATATACCGAGGGACTCATTCCTCGGAATATACCGAGGGACTTGTTCCTCGGAATTTTCCGAGGGTTCAAATTCCGAAGAAATGAACCCTCGGAATATACCGAGGGACATGTTCCTCGGAATATACCGAGGGACTCATTCCTCGGAATATACCGAGGGACTTGTTCCTCGGAATTTTCCGAGGGTTCAAATTCCGAAGAAATGAACCCTCGGAATATACCGAGGGACATGTTCCTCGGAATATACCGAGGGACTCATTCCTCGGAATATACCGAGGGACTTGTTCCTCGGAATTTTCCGAGGGTTCAAATTCCGAAGAAATGAACCCTCGGAATATACCGAGGGACATGTTCCTCGGAATATACCGAGGGACTCATTCCTCGGAATATACCGAGGGACTTGTTCCTCGGAATTTTCCGAGGGTTCAAATTCCGAAGAAATGAACCCTCGGAATATACCGAGGGACATGTTCCTCGGAATATACCGAGGGACTCATTCCTCGGAATATACCGAGGGACTTGTTCCTCGGAATTTTCCGAGGGTTCAAATTCCGAAGAAATGAACCCTCGGAATATACCGAGGGACATGTTCCTCGGAATATACCGAGGGACTCATTCCTCGGAATATACCGAGGGACTTGTTCCTCGGAATTTTCCGAGGGTTCAAATTCCGAAGAAATGAACCCTCGGAATATACCGAGGGACATGTTCCTCGGAATATACCGAGGGACTCATTCCTCGGAATATACCGAGGGACTTGTTCCTCGGAATTTTCCGAGGGTTCAAATTCCGAAGAAATGAACCCTCGGAATATACCGAGGGACATGTTCCTCGGAATATACCGAGGGACTCATTCCTCGGAATATACCGAGGGACTTGTTCCTCGGAATTTTCCGAGGGTTCAAATTCCGAAGAAATGAACCCTCGGAATATACCGAGGGACATGTTCCTCGGAATATACCGAGGGACTCATTCCTCGGAATATACCGAGGGACTTGTTCCTCGGAATTTTCCGAGGGTTCAAATTCCGAAGAAATGAACCCTCGGAATATACCGAGGGACATGTTCCTCGGAATATACCGAGGGACTCATTCCTCGGAATATACCGAGGGACTTGTTCCTCGGAATTTTCCGAGGGTTCAAATTCCGAAGAAATGAACCCTCGGAATATACCGAGGGACATGTTCCTCGGAATATACCGAGGGACTCATTTCTCGGAATATACCGAGGGACTTGTTCCACGGAATTTTCCGAGGGTTCATTTCCTCGGAAATTCCCGATGAAAATTCCGAGGAACATTTCGTCGGAACCTCCGAGGTAAATTCCGAGGAAGTTCTCCCTCGGTATATTCCGAGGAGCTTTCCGACGAACTGGTGGTCCTCGGAGTTTTCTCGGAAATTTGTTTCCTCGGAATTCCGTCGGAAAATTCTGAGGGATTTCCGAGGAAAAAAAAATTTCCGAGGAGTTATTTCCGAGGACTTGTTTCGTCGGTATGTCGTCGGAATAACGTTATTCCCTCAGTAAGTCGCTGTTTTCTTGTAGTGATCAGACGTGCCATGAAGAATTGTGGAATACATGCACTCTCCATAATAATATAACAAGACGTAAGAACATGTCCCTGCGCCATATCACTGTCCCATGCAAAAGCCGCCGACAGAGTACATATCAATTTCACAAACTCACCCTTGTATCTAAAAGCTTGATCTCTAAGCAACCCTTCAATTGGGCTTTATTTTGTAAAAGCCGAAGTCAACCTCTGAGTTTCCCAATTGTAGCATCAAATTTTGGGAGAGCAAGATCATCTTTTACGTTGACACCATCTACGGCTTCCTCCGTAACGATAGCAACATAATCGTCATACATTGGAGGACCATAAATCCTCTTACAAAAATTCTCATCATCATATGTGTCATAAACTGGATCACCATGAATTTCTCTGAACTCCTCAGAAAGATCTTCAGATAAATTAAATGGATATGAATCCATGAAATAACATGTACCTTGAATGAACATGTCTGGATCGAAATTTAATTAAGAAACCAAAGTGTTGGCTCTGATACCAACTGATATAGCGGAAGCTTTATAGGATAAAACTAGAGATCCGTTGATTCTGAGAATACCCGGAAAACTAGAATAATCACAAAAATCTTATTTAGTCTAAGAATGCCTAAGATCAATGTCTTCTTAAATTCGTTGAGAACAACTATGTTCTAGCCGAAAACAAGGAATAAAGATAAATCTCTTAACTTTTATTAATCAAATCATAAACTCATAAATTAGATAAAACCATAGCCTCAAAGACTATATATAAAAAAACATAAAAACCCTAAAACATTAGAGATAATTATCTTAATAATAAATAAACTCTAAATAAAACACTAAATAAATAAGATATTTATTCTAAATATCCTCTCTGCATCAATCTACCACCATCCACCATCTACACATGTATATGATTTCTTCCTCTCAGTAGACACGAGTTAAAGTTAAATCTTTGCATGTTATTTATATCACTCGCCATTCTATACTGTAATTAGATTACAAATTTACAATCTCCTACTAAGTTACAGTATTGAGTTCAAGACTTTGTTTGCTTTGTTTGACTTGACTACTTGACTTGAAACATGATGGTTGTAGACTTTAAAAAATTTGCAGCGTTTGTTTGTGCTTTTGGTAATGTACTTTTGCAAACAATATCTCTTTCACGTAAAATGAAGCGTTGGTATCAGATTGATACGAGTCGTATGATACAATATTACACTTTCAATCTTTAGTAGAGAAACCAAAGAAACCGTGATCATGTCTCATCTATCTGGTTTATCATCAACTCCAGAAGAGATCGTTCTTTTGTTTATAAGTTGTTTGATATAATCACTGGAAATGGTTCCCCGCTCTGATCCACTTCTTGACTGTTGTTTTAGTACTGCTCATATGTTTCTCCAATAGAAACGAATCTTTTGCTTTACTGTTTGCCTTACTTCAGACCAAGCTCCTTTGAACAGAGAGGAGACACATATGAACCACCACCACACGAGTCAAGCAACAACAAAGGAATGGGGACTGCATTTTCACTACCCGCGGGCCGGACCGCAAAGTCCTATGTAGCAAGCGGGGTGGGTTTGGGTAGAGGTTTGGGAACCGCAGGTTACGGCTGGCTGACCCGCAAAGATCCGCCAGAGATTGAAACCGCTGCGGAGCGGGTTGTCCCAATTGCCATTCCTACATTTGGATGTGTTTTAAATCTCAGTGCACCAGTAAAGCGGGTATTTGCCTCAGTACGTTTTGCTCTTTGCTTTCTTCTAGTTTAATTCGTGTTTGTTCACAACAAATACTTCATTTTTTTCAATACATGACGTTTTAGAGAATTTTGTTTCTTCCAAATTGTTATTACGTGTATACGCACACCAATTAACCTAATGTGCACACTACCACAATCAAATGGTATGTCGATGTAGCACTTTAGGATCGAATCCACAAAGACCAACGATTACACTTTATCTTTATGGGATCAATACTTAGCTAAAACAATGATGAAATTTTGAGATTAAGGTATTGTGACAAGCAAGTAACAAATTTGTTTAAAGTTTTCAGATGATCAAGAGAGCTAGGTTCAAGGTGATTCATTGGGATACTCAGACCATGAGCCACACAACTATTCATGAAGGCAATAAGAGCCAATCTAGAACATGAACAACAAGAATAGATAAACCTAATGTCGTGGTGTCTATCAATTTATTAAGCAATTCCAATGCCTAACCTTTCGTTTGGATCAGAGAATGATGACAAGCATTAAGCTCAGATTCAATTGGTTCACGATTTGCCTTAACATCAGCTTTCGTTGGCTAAGGACAAATCGCCTATCTATGCTTTTTCTACCAACCTAAAACACTTTTGATGATTAGATTAAACCTATGATCATATGTTGAATGGCCAATTTAACACAAGCAATAAGTATAACAATAGATAGAGATATCAAAGAATAACAATCCTATTTGTGTCTAGCTCACTGATCCATGATCCCTAACACCCTAAACCTAACAAGATGACTACTCTGCCATGACACAAGAAAACACAAGCATCAATTCTGAATAATACATCATGCGATTAATAATAAATAGAATAGGGTTCAGGATGATCTTCTCTAAGGCGAGATTGATGGAGCCGTCTCCCTTTAGAAAGTGCAAAATCTCCGAGTACAAAACCCTAGGGTCTGGTTTCTTGTGTAAAATAGCGTAGAAAAATAAAGAGAAAAGAAAAAAGAAGATATATGGAAGCCACAGGCGGCTGAGAGAGAAAATAGGAAGATCGCAAATCCCGAAATAACTTGAAGTTTCTTTAAAAATCTATGCCGCTGGAACATGCGCACTCGGGTTGCTCCGCTCGATCGGGAACAACCAATCAGATTGTTCTGCAAGAAAAACTCCAAATTGCACACTTTTCTGTACTTTTTGCTCCAAGTGGCCTATCTATCCTCAAAGTCAACTCTAGACATGTAATGACTCAAAAAGGACTAGGAAGACTCGATAAAGACTTGAAAATCAATTAGGAAATATATATACAAGATGTCAAAAATACCATATATCACAAATTATATGAAATTTTTAATTTTCTATATAAAATTTATGGCTTTTTGCAAAATTGACCTAAAACTCAAAGTCAAACACAAAACTAACCTCCCTTTTTTTTTGGAAATGAGTTTTGCCCTATTCACCCCCACAAGTTCATATAATTCACGAAAATGCCATCAATTTTTTTCTTTCCGAAAATGACATTTTTACTCTCTCACCCTCATCATCTTCAAGTAATTACAAGATTGCCATTATCATCAATAACCCAACCACCATGAACAACCAATTTGAAGCTCTTAATGCTCCCAAAATCAATATACTCTTCTTTTTTCTCCATTCTTATGAACTAAACACAACATCTCTCTCACTTTCTCTCCACATTCAACTAAAAAGACCCAAGATTTTGATTCTACATTTTTTTATGGTTCAAAAAGTCATAGAAGCTAACAATTCTGGGTGGGTCACTTTCGTTTGAGATTCTGTGTGCTTGAAGAAGCCTTATGTGTGCTAAGAAAGTTATCTCACCAATTTAAGGTATGAAATTGAGTTCTTTTCCAGATCTGTTCGTCCAGACGACTTCCCAGGTAAGTCGTCTGGCTGTAGACGACTTACCTGGAAGTCGTCTGGTCAATGCAGAGGTTATTTTTGCAATTGACTGTAAAATCTGTTTTCTGAGACGACTGAAGTATAAGTCGTCTGCTTTTGTTTGGTTACAAAAAATCTCCAAAGAACCTAGACGACTTACATGTAAGTCGTCATAGGTTAGTTTTGCATTTGACTGGATTTTGTCGGAATTTTGACTTTCCTGGACGACTTATTTTTAAGTCGTCTGGTGGAAAATGGAAATATCAATATTTTATTAAAATCCGACGACTTACATGTAAGTCGTCGTAGGTTAGTTTTGCCATTAAAAAAATAACTTCAATATTTAAATTATACCCAGACAACTTAAAATTCAGCCGTCCGCCCGACGATTTACATGTAAGTGATATCTCATGATTTTAATAAGTTTTAGATTCACCTTTTAGCTTATTATGATCATTTTAGATTGCATTTAGGTCTTTGTGTTGCATTTGCATACTCATTTGCAAATCATTGGGGTTGGAATGCTCATTTGGAAGTTTGGAGAGAAATTTAAGGGTTAAATTGCACGTTTTAGAAGTTTTGAGTCCACTGTGATGTTAACAAGAATCCAGGGACCAAGGTTGCAAATTCGGAATATTTACCTGGGCTAAATCGTAAGATTAGAAACTTTGGGGTTGATTCGGGTGGACCTTTCTGCACTTTTGATAGTTTTGGGGTTGAAAAGTAATTATCCAAAGGTCCAAGGACCAGATGTGCAAAAATGGCAAAAATCACCATTGTTGTCTTCTCCACCTCGATCCCGATAGTGAGACTCGATTCCGGTGACGACGAAGCACGGCAATGAAGGATTTGTGGTTCAACGGAGGCGCAATGGTTGGAACGAGGCTCAGAGCAAGCGCCGGAGATGGAGACACTGACGCCACGGAGGAAGCTTGATCGCGGCTCGGAGGAGACTGATGCGACGACTCCCGATGGAGATTCCGGAGCTTCCACGGCGGCGATTCTGAGCACAGCCGCGGATTCTTGACGATGATGGCGTGAATCGTGGATTTGAGCTTTGATATGCGACGACGATTGAAGCTCTCGGCCATGACGAAGCTTGAAGAGACGACCTCCGCGAGTTGTAGCCATGGCGGAAGAGAGACGACGAGGACGAAAGCTCGCGCGGGTTGAGCGACTCAGGAAGTTGTACCCGCAC
>NC_027749.1:16820480-16821643 GCF_000695525.1 Brassica oleracea var. oleracea | reverse complement strand
AGGTCCAACAAACCTAGTTCCAAGAGTTGAAGACATTAGAGCACTTGAGAGGGAGATTGCAAGACAGAGAAGAGAAGTAGAGCAACAAGCTCACTTGCAAAGGTTGGGGTTTGATATGGAGAATCTGCCTCAAGATGGTGATGCCCAAGGAGGCATTGATCCAAGAGCTGATCACTTTCGACCACAGCGCCAGCCACAACATCCACCGCGCCAAGCTCGCGCCATTGTAGTCACAGCGCTAAGTTAGAGCCATTGGAGCCTATGATCAATCTCACATTCATGGTCATAGGTTGGGAATCAGAGCACCAGCTGTGGAGAACAACAACTTTGAGAACAAGTCAGGGCTGCTTAACACCATAGAGAACAACAAGTATCATGGCCTTGCTGCTGAAGACCCTTTTGATCACTTGTACAAGTTTGATAAGTATTATGGCTTGTTCAAGACAAATGGTGTTTCTGAAGATGCCTTCAAGCTCAAGATGTTCCCCTTTTCTTTGGGAGACAAAGCACACCAATGGGAGAAGACTCTTCCAAGTGACTCTATCACAACCCTCTTCCGATCTTTGGAATGAGTGCAAGAGGGCTTTCCTAGAGAAGTTCTTCTCTATCTCAAGGACGGCCAAGATCAGGAATGAGATCTCTAACTTTCAGCAGAAGAACCTAGAGGGCTTTAGTGAAGCTTGGGAGAGGTTCAAGGGCTATTGGTCTCAATGCCCACATCATGGCTTCACCAAGGAGAGTTTCCTTAGTACCTTTTACAGAGGTGTCTACCACAGTGCAGAAACATGTTTGATACTGCCAGCAATGGTTTCTTTTTGGGAAGAACTGAGGAAGAGGCAGAAGAACTGGTAGAGAACATGGCCAAGAATGACTCAGTCTATAGTGAGGAGCATGATAGGGTCAACAGAAGTGATGATCATCAGACAAAGAAAGAGATCAAGTCCTTACAAGACAAGATGGATTTGCTTCTTTCCAACCAAGCTAAACAGGAGCAGATGAACTTTGTGGGTGGTCCTAGTCAAGAGGTTCCTCCTAAGGTCAATGAGGTTGATGGTTTAGAAGGCCAAGAGGAGTTGTGCTTCATCAATGCTAATGGCACATGGTACAGGAAAAAGCCCAATTTTCAGTACCAAAACAACTATCAGCAAAGGCCTTACTACAAC
>NC_027749.1:16818554-16820233 GCF_000695525.1 Brassica oleracea var. oleracea | reverse complement strand
TTCTCCACTACTTCTCCAGAGATTGAGCTGAGTGATCATGAGAAAGAAGAGGATGAGAATGAAAGACTGGTATTTGGAACTGAGTTTGGGGAAGTTGAGAGATTTGTTGTGGCAACAGCTGAAGTACAGGCAAAGAATCTGCAAAGAGCTGAGCACAAGGCTGAGAGAGCTGGTAAGAAGCTGAAAAAGGTTAAGCTAGAGGAAGCCACTGAGGTTGAGCTATCACCCTATGATAAACTCCTTTTTCCCCCAAAGAGTTCTCACCAAAGCTCAGAAGAAGGTTGTCTCCAAGTTCAGGAAAGATCTTAGTGATGTTGGGGTCATGCTTCCAGAGATCTCGGGTATGCGTGAAGCTCATGTCCAGATGATGCTCATCAAGGACATTATAGACCACCAAGCTGAAGTGGCTGAGCTTTTGGACATCTCCATTACGAAGATTGATCCACCAATCCCTCCAAAGTCCCTCCTTAAGCTTGAGTCTCAAGGGATGTTCACCTTTCCTTGCTACCTTGGTAAGCTCACTTTTGATGATGCTCTTGTTGATTCTGGTGCAAGTGTGAATGTGATCTCAATGGAGATGATGAAGAGTCTAGGGATTGAGAGCATGGAGCCAAACACATCTTCCCTACAGTTTGGAGATTCCTCTTCTACAACTCCTATTGGTCTCATCAAGGACTTCACTTTGAAGATTGGAGCATGCACCATTCCTATAGACGTCACTGTTCTGAAGATGGCAACTGAGAAGAGAGTCCCATTGATCCTTGGCACTCCATTCCTTACAACAGTAGGAGCTTGCATAGACTTTGCCAACAAGAAGGTCACACTCGTAAATGTGAACAAAGATGTCTCCTATCCACTACAATCACCAAAGATGATTGCTGAGTATTGTGGAACAATCACTTGTGGAGCATCCTCCATTGAGAAGACCAAGGCTAAAGGGGTTGGTATTAAGAAACAAGGTCTTGCTGGAGAGTACTCTAAAGAGCTGTGTGATGAGCACTTGGAAAGTGCTACAAAGGAGAAGGTGAGTAGCGCCATAAAGGCTGCTCATCACAAGAAGAAGATTGTAAAAGAACCTCATCCTCCACCTCTTGATATAATGCCACACACTCTTACTCTTCACCCAATGAAGTTCAAGGATGGAGCTATTGAGTACAAGATCAAATGCAAGAGAAAGTCTACACCATTCTCAAGTGCAAAAGCCATCATCACTTCACCGCTCCAAGATGATCCAATCAAGCTTCAAGAGCTTCTCTCTCAAGTCCTCACCATCACTCTTGAAGGTGGGAAAGATCCTCCTGTTCATTAGCCAATTGGAAGGAAAGTCAAGCTAGAGACTTAAAACAAGCTCACTTGGGAGAAGTCCCATGGTATCCTTTGTATATATCTTTTTTTTTGCATTAGTGTGTTTGAATAAGCTTAGGGACAAGTTTGGGGGAATTCTAAAAAATTCCCAAAGGTCATGTCAAAAATTCCAAGGTGACAACAAGTCCTCCCTCCTCATTTCCCTTCTCTTATGACAGCCAACTTCAAGTAAGTGCATTCTACCTTTGTAAATACTTAGTTATCATGTTTATGTATTTCCCTTAGATCTCTCCGTTGAGTTTATTCTCACACAAGAGACTGTGTGAAGTAAGTTTGGGGGAGAGTCTACTATCTCACATTGTGTTTTGTTTTGT
>NC_027749.1:16817625-16818383 GCF_000695525.1 Brassica oleracea var. oleracea | reverse complement strand
TGACACCCTAGTTAAACATATCAAGTAGCTTAAGCATCTTTTGAAAAAACTTGTAAGCTTCAAGCCTTGAAAACTCTTCTTAAAACTTGTTTGCTTGCTTGATATGGGCATTGTTCTTAAAATCAGCTCCAAACTGAACTTGGCTTGAATGAACTTAATCTCTCTTGCATATGGGCACTTGTATACTTGATCATGGATCTCATACACATTTGGGTTATCTTATTCCATTATACTAATTTTTGTTAACCCAAATGACACTCCATACCCTACAACCCTAACCATTCTTTGAGACCAAACATTGAATTGCATGAGTGAGGCCTCTTTTGATAGCTTGTCATGTGCAAAATCTTGAGAGTATTGGAGGCGACATAGATTTGTTCTCATCTCTTGCTAGCAAAATGAGCTAGCATTTGGGGATGATGAGAGGGGTTTTATGTGTTCTAAATGTTAATATATTAATAAGTTTTAGATTCATCTTTTAGCTTATTATGATCATTTTAGGTTGCATTTAGGTCTTTGTGTTGTATTTGCATATTCATTTGCATATCATAGGGGTTGGAATGCTCATTTGGAAGTTTGGGGAGAAATTCAAGGGTTAAATTGCACGTTTTAGAAGTTTTGAGTCCACTGTGACGTTAACAAGAATCCAGGGACCAAGGTTGCAAATTCGGAATATTTGCTTGGGCTAAATCGCATGATTAGAAACTCAAGATGAATAAAAGAGTGTCATTAGAAAAGAAAACTCTAGGGAGAAAAGA
>NC_027749.1:16816269-16817522 GCF_000695525.1 Brassica oleracea var. oleracea | reverse complement strand
GATCCCGATAGTGAGACTCGATTCCGGAGACGACGGAGCACGGCAATGGAGGATTTGTGGTTCAACGGAGGCGCAATGGTTGGGACGAGGCTCAGAGCAAGCGGATTTTGGTTTTGAGATGATGATAAAAAGGTAGAACTTGTAATCACTTAGGAAAATGAAGCTTGATCGCGGCTCGGAGGAGACTGATGCGACGACTCCCGATGGCGATTCCGGAGCTTCCACGGCGGCGATTCTGAGCACAGCCGCGGATTCTTGACGTCGATGGCGTGAATCGTGGATTTGAGCTTTGATATGCGACGACGATTGAAGCTCTCGGCCATGACGAAGCTTGAAGAGACGACTTCCGCGAGTTGTAGCCATGGCGGAAGAGAGACGACGAGAACGAAGGCTCACGCGGGTTGAGCGACTCAGGAAGTTGTACCCGCACACACGAAGAGATACGAAGACGACGAAGGCTCACGCGGGATGAGCGACTCGGGATTGCGAACCCGCACACACGAAGAGGAAGAAGTCACGACGTCTCGACTCGGGGTGGGAGACGCGGGGAACCGTACCCGCGCGCGTGAAGTTGGAGCTGCTCGACGTCAAACGCGGGATAACCAACTCGGGTTGTAGCCCGTGATTTCTACCCGAGTCGCGTCTTTGCCTTAGTCGAAATTTAATATTTTTAAACGGCTTTTTAGACTTTTTAATGGAAACCATTAGGTTTACCAAGGAAATATAAATACTCTTGTAATCCCAAAGTGAGATATATCTTGTTTTCTATCTAATCAAAAGCCACTTTTGGGAAAAAGATCTATTCTTGATCATAATTTCTTATCTTTGCTTGATTATCTTGCTCTCTAATCATGTTTAACCTTGAATCACCAATGGTTTTGGGGTTATTCATGTCTATTAGTGAGTAGACTAATCTTGGATTCATGGGCTAGGGTGATTAAGGGTGATTAGAGAAGATCTAGGGTCTTTAGTGTTAGATTTACTTGTTTCCTTACTTGTTGAGGGTTCTCAATGCTATTTTAGTCTTGATCATACTAAAATAGATCTCTAGGCATTTCCTGCCCACAAGGTGTATGATGAAATGTCTGAACCAACTCTTCAATGCTTTTAGCTTGCTTTACCTAAGAGATTAGTTGCTAAATGAGTTAAGATTGCTATTGGACTTTTTCTCCATGTTTGCTTTAGTAACATTCAACCTAAGAGATTAGATACTTGAATTGCTTTACCAAAAGAACATTCATCTAGAGATAGAG
>NC_027749.1:16815607-16815902 GCF_000695525.1 Brassica oleracea var. oleracea | reverse complement strand
TGCTTCATATTGAGAAAGAAAGATCATTACTTTATTGCATTAGCTTATTAGTTTTTAGTTCATACCATCTTTAAAACCGGATCGCACTTAGCTTAAGCATGAACTTGCATTCCCTTTGCTTTAGAATCACCTAGGATTGATTCGACAATCTTTTATACTACATTGATTTGATCTTGGACCCTTGAAAAGTCCCGCATCAGTAAGTCGTCCAGGATTTTATTCCGAGATTCTGGTCAAACCTCGTAAATCCTGGACGACTTACATGTAAGTCGTCGGACGGACGACTGAATTGTAA
>NC_027749.1:16815036-16815479 GCF_000695525.1 Brassica oleracea var. oleracea | reverse complement strand
ACTTAATTGTAAGTCGTCGAGTTTTAATAAATTATTGATATTTCAATTTTTCGCCAGACGACTGAAATGTAAGTCGTCTAGCATTTTTGGAGTTTTTTAACCAAACAAAAGTAGACGACTTATTTTTCAGTCGTCTCAGATAACAGATTTCAAAGTCAATTGCAAAAATAACCTCTGCGTTGACCAGACGACTTATATTTTAGTCGTCTGGAAGACTTGGATTGAAGTTGTCCGCGTCGATCTTTAATAAAATTTCGTTTTCTTTGTTCTATGTTTGCTAATGTGTTTTATTTTGACTTTTTCAGATGATGCGTCAGTTACGTGCAGTGTATGGAGAATGATTGTTGAAAGATAGATGTTGGAATTTTGTGGTTGATCATTTCAAAGGAGCGAGAATGTTATTTTTGAGTGAAGGTTCGACACATGCTGATCTTGTTGCAATG